>NW_021820938.1:0-132069 GCF_901001135.1 Rhinatrema bivittatum | reverse complement strand
GGCTGGCTGCCCTCTTATCTATTGATGTTACCAAGGTTCCAACTGAGGTGATGGTTGGGGGGATGGGAAATGGAAACTGTTGGTAGTTGACAAAAAAGTAATGTGATCAGTCAATATGACTAGAACTTGTGCCCTATTCCTGATACCAGGGGTGTTGTTCTTCCTGCACTCAGTGCCCTATCCCTGATACCAGGGGTGTTGTGATCTTCCTGCACACAGTGCCCTAACCCTGACACCAGGGGTGTTGTGATCTTCCTGCACACAGTGCCCTATCCCTATTACCTGCACACAGTGCCCTAACCCTGATACCAGGGGTGTTGTGATCTTCCTGCACACAGTGCCCTAACCCTAATACCAGGGGTGTTGTGATCTTCCTGCACACAGTGCCCTAACCCTGACCAGGGGTGTTGTGATCTTCCTGCACACAGTGCCCTATCCCTATAATACCAGGTGTTGTGATCTTCCTGCACACAGTGCCCTAACCCTGATACCAGGGGTGTTGTGATCTTCCTGCACACAGTGCCCTAACCCTGACACCAGGGTGTTGTGATCTTCCTGCACACAGTGCCCTATCCCTATTACCAGGAGTGTTGTGATCTTCCTGCACACAGTGCCCTATCCCTATTAATACCAGGAGTGTTGTGATCTTCCTGCACACCGTGCCCTAACCCTGATACCAGGGGTGTTGTGATCTTCCTGCATGCAGTGCCCTATCCCGCCTGCATTACTAGTGAGAGGCTGGCTTCACAGACAGGGGGGAGCTGCCTGACCCTCAGTCCAAACTTCCCCCTTGTCCCAGCCAGTGAATGGTGTGTGGGTGAGGGGGGGGGAGGATGGTGAAGTCTGAGACAGCTCCCTCCCTGCATTACTGTGAGAGGCTGGCTTCACAGACAGGGGGGCTTCCTGACCCTCACTCCTCCCCTCCCCCATGTCCCAGCCAGTGAATGGTGTGTGGGTGAGGGGGGGGGGGATGGTGAGGCTGAAACAGCTCCTTCCCTGCATTACTAGTGAGAGGCTGGCTTCACAGACAGGGGGGAGCTGCCTGACCCTCACTCCTCCCCTCCCCCATGTCCCAGCCAGTGAATGGTGTGTGGGTGAGGGGGGGGAGGGTGGTGAAGGCTGAGACAGCTCCCTCCCTGCATTACTAGTGAGAGGCTGGCTTCACAGACAGGGGGGAGCTGCCTGACCCTCACTCCTCCGGGGTGTTGTGATCTTCTGCACACAGTGCCCTATCCCTGATACCAGGGGTGTTGTGATCTTCCTGCATGCAGTGCCCTATCTCTATTAATACCAGGAGTGTTGTGATCTTCCTGCACACAGTGCCCTATCCCTAATACCAGGGGTGTTATGATATTCCTGCACACAGTGCCCTATTCCTGATACCGGGATGTGTGCAAGAGATCACAACACCCCGGTACCGGGATAGGGCACTGCGTGCAGGAAGATCACAACACCCCCGGTACAGAATAGGGCACTGTGTGCAGGAAGATCACAACACTCCTGGTATCAAGGATAGGGCACTGTGTGCAGGAAGATCCAACACCCCGGAGGAGTGAGGGTCAGGCAGCTCCCCCCTGTCTGTGAAGCGCCTCTCACTAGTAATGCAGGGAGGGAGCTGTCTCTGACTTCACCATCCTCCCACCCCCCCCTCACCCACACCATTCACTTGCTGGGACTTGGGGGAAGGGAGGAGTGAGGACAGGCAGCTCCCCCCTGTCTGTGAAGCCAGCCTCTCACTAATAATGCAGGAAAGGAGCTGTCTCCACCTTCACCATCCTCCCACCCCCACTCACCCACACCATTCACTGGCTGGGACATGGGGGAGGGGAGGAGTGAGGGTCAGGCAGCTCCCCCCTGTCTGTGAAGCCAGCCTCTCATTAGTAATGCAGGGAAGGAGCTGTTTCAGCCTCACCATCCTCCCCCCCCCCCCTCACCCACACACCATTCACGTGGGTGGGACATGGGGGAGGGGAGGAGTGGGTCAGGAAGCTCCCCCCTCTCTGTGAAGCCAGCTTCTCACTAGTAATGCAGGCGGGAGAAGGCCGCAGCATGAAGATCACAACACCCTGGTATCAGGGTTAGGGCACTGTGTGCAGGAAGATCACAACACCCCTGGTATCAGGGTTAGGGCACTGTATGCAGTCCACAACACCCCTGGCATTATATTGATGGGCACCTGTGCAGGAAGAGCACAACAATCCTGGTATTAATAGGGATAGGGCACTGTGTGCAGGAAGATCACAACACTCCTGGTATTAATAGGATAGGGCACTGTGTGCAGGAAGATACAACACCCCTGGTATCAGGGTTAGGGCACAGTGTGCAGGAAGTGCGCACTAACTCCTGTTAGTGCGCGCTAATCGGAAAAAACGATTTTTAACGAAACAATCGTGCCAAACACGATTTTCTTCTCCTGCCAGACAATTTCACATCGTTAAGACGATAGGAGACACGATTCACATCCCTACCTCCGGGTTTTTTGTGGGTTTTTACAATTTCGTTGGTAGGAGGTTTGTGAGAGCCTGTGCACTACCTGGGCTCAGAGCACTGGGAACCCTGATTCTGGGGCTGCTCAGGTTAGGGAAGACCTGCCCTCCATACCTTCGATGAGGATAGAGGTGGCAGTGACCTGCTGCAAGGAGCAACTCCGGTGTTAACTTCTTTTGAAGGGAAAAGGACTTGAGTTTGAGATCCAGAAGGAGTTTTGGCTGCCCTTCCTTCCTGCTTTTGGAGCAGGACATATTGCCTTTTCCCAGGGGATCCCTGCCATCAGGGAATCCAGCAAGAGTTTGAGAAACCAGAGAAATATTCGAGAGTAAGAACAAAGTAAGATCTCTGAAGACTGCCACTCAGCATCTTTACCTCCTCAGAAGAGAAAGCAATGGACTCTCTGTGCAAAAGACAGGGTTAACATTTTTATCAGAGTTGGAAGGGGTTTTCCGTTCGGCTAAAGTAGGCCCTTCCCACCTAGGAGCTCCACTTATCCAAGTCCTAGACAGTGGAAGGTTCCCTCGCCCTGGTTCAGAGATTCCTGCACAGAAAGAGAGGAAAAACTCTAAGAAAAAGAGAGACCACATGGCACAGAGGATACTGTTATTGCTGCCACTCTACGGATTTGTTGCCCATCAGTAAAGACATTTTATTTGGATGCTAACATAGTAACCCCAGCATGGTTTTGGGCTTAATCTGCACACACAGACATGTATCAGAGACAACAATCCTCAGGGGCAACTCCTGAGAGGCATATTCCAGTCACCCCCAGCACTCAGGGCCCTGAAAGAACTTTCCCCCCATAGAAAAATAATCCACACCCTGGGGAATGCGACCGAAGAAACATCTAGTCAGGGTTACAGCCTCAAAGAGATAATGAATATGTTTACGATCCCACTGGAGTGCAGCCTGCTTCCCGAGATGGGGTTACAAATATATCACAAAGAAAAAGGAAAAGAATCTCCATACTAGAGGGAGGATGAGCAATCTGAGGAGATCAAAGAAATAATTTAGAGGAACAGCACATAACGTGAAAAACCTCTGTAACTAATACAACATGAAGTCTATACTTGCTCCAGCTGATTTGCTGAAGGCCCAAATATCTGCCTAGAACCCAAGAAACTGCATAACTGTTTGGGTGCAAAAAGAAAATTATAACAATCAGCCTTATATTTTAAAACACATTGCAAGGGTACCTCAGTTGGACGGAGGCTCCTAGAGCCCTAATTTCCAGGCGAAGAACCAGAAAACCTTTTCTTCTTTCTTGGGTAACCCTTGCTAAATCAGGGAAAACCCTGATTGTCTGACCAAAAAAGGAACATTCAAACTTTTAAAGTAACATCTTATTATAAAACTAAGATCTTGCTCATATATAAAAGAAACTAATAATGTTACTCTTTCAACAATTTCTTGAGTAGAAGATTCCAAAAAGACAGTCAAGTTCTCAAACTCCAAGGAAGGGTACACAACTCCCTTTTGCCTACTACCAGCATGAAAAGGCAAGAAATATACTTTATTAAATACAGGAACTTTTTCAGAGGGAACATGTAAGTTTCCAGTCAAAAAATTTCTCAAGGTCACTCAAAGTTGTTCTCCAACCATCTGGTAAAAGATTTAAGAACCGTAAATGTAAGAGTCTTAAATTATTTTCTATTTACTCCATTCTTCTCGACAACATTCCTCATTCCTTAATAATGGTAGCATTAACCGAATGTAGATTCTATTTATTTATTTGTTTATTTAAATGTATAATCCGCATGTTTCATAGCAGTACATGGCAGTACATGGCATGCATAAACCCATTTTCACACATATGCACAAAATAAATAAAGGCATCAATAAAAAACAAGAAATGGCAGACAAGGATCAAATATAGGACTTGTATTGATTTGGTAAGCCTGCAAGGAAAAAAAAAGGTTTTTAGCTCTTTATTAAAAGATTTGTGTGACAAAATTGTGTGAATATTCTCAGGCATGTGTACCAGAGGCATAGTCCTGCTACAATAGCTAGCTAATGCAATTTTATGAGTATGGGTGTATGTTCCTTTAATTTTGTTCCACTAAACAGCCTTGCAGCAGAATTTTGTATGAGTTGTAACAGATTGTATCTGCTGGCAGACCCAGACACAAAGAGTTACAATAGTCCAGTGCATTCAGAACCAGTGCTTGCAGTACTGATTGAAAATCTTCTGTTTCCAGCAAAAGTTTCATTTTTCTTAACAAACAATTTATAGCCTGAGGACTTGACAATTGAAGAGATGTGTTTCATTGATAGATCAGATTCTAGGATCACACCTAACTTTTTTGACAGCAATCCTAATTGGTGGCTGTTTGTCTTGAAATGACAGTGAAGATGGAAAAGGGTTTGTAAGATTTTTTATTGATGACAAGATTATAACTGCGTTTTTTGCAATGTTAAGCTTAAATCTCTGATGATTTAACAAGCATTTTACTGAATTGATGCAGAGTGTTCCATAGTATTAGTCCTTGAAAAAGAATATTAAATAAAAAATTGAAAAATTGTTTAACTTGTTCCTCAAGAGCATTGATATTCCCTGTTTGATCTTGACATAATCTATGACTGTCTTGAGATAAGGCTTTCAATCTAGTAGAAACATCATTTACCTTAACAGAACACGCTGTAAAAGAAACAGCAAAATTCACCATCAAATCCCATATGGCCTCAAGTGCAACCACTGCCGGTTTAGCTGGCAAAGTGAAGCTCTGTGCAACGGCCACCTCCACAGACAGGATAATTCCCATCAGCATAGGGGGTGGGCACTTCTTCAAACTCGATAGATGGACCTCCTGGGATTGAACTGAGCCTGCAGATACTAACTTTGAGGTTCCTTCAGCTAAGGATGTTAACGCTACATAGCCATCCCAAACGCCAGCTCCTTCTGATACAGACGCTCTCACAGTACCTCATTATCCCACGCTGCAACTGATGCTGTGGGGAACTCTGCAATACCAGAAGTAGACGACAATCTGAAGGGCTAAGTGGCATCTTCTCTCTGGACAAACACAGCATTCTTTTGCTGGATTACTTATGGGGATCTCCATAGCTCCTCTTGTTGTTATAGGAGCTTTTAACTCGGTGATGGAACACTGGTTAGGCAAAGGAGAGGTCTCAGACACTCACCTTCTCTTTTCTTTTTGAAGGCATCTGGCAAGGTAACAAACAGCAACCAAACAGGACAGCAGAGTTTGTGGCATTTTCATGCCACCATTTTGGCTCATCTTCAGGACAAGTTATATAGGGGTGCTTACTCTGGCAATGTTTAATGTGGCACTCCAATTGCTGACTTGAAGGCCAGGTTATATTGAAAGCAAAACAAAATAGTATCATACATTCTTGTAAGGTTCAAATCACTTATTCTTTTGACCCAGAAGTTTCCTTCTTCTCTTTTCAACTTCCAGCTGTTATGGTTTGTGGGTTTCGTGGACCCTTGACCCAAAGTGAGAGTTGCTACCACTGGTGGGGGGAGCTCCACAGGTCCACACCATAGGGAGGCAAGGTCAGGTGCAGCAGGAGCTCTAGGAGAGAGTCTGTGGGGAGGTCCCGAGGAGTGGGGTGAGAGACACAGCCCTGAGAAACTCCACAGTATATAGGTTGGGCTGGAGAGCAGTACCTGGGCAGAGACCTCTGAGAGAATGGCGCTAGGCAGGCCCGAGGAGCGTGAAGCATGAGGCAGGAAGTGCAGGAGGAACACTGCTGGGACAACCCCGAAGGGGAGGAGCTGCGTACTGAGGAAGGTACTGATGCTAAGACGTAGGCTACCCCGTGGAGCAGGGAGGCCCGAGTCGGGGCTCCAGGTGAAGACGTCAGCAACCCCAAGAAGCAGGGGAGGTGAGAGTACAGTCACTGATGCAAATGAAGGCACAGCCCCGAGGAATGGGGAAGGCTTAGGCAATCACTGGTGTGGAACGTAAGCACTACCTTGAGGAGCGGGGAAGCATAGACAGTCTCTGGTGTAGATCGTAGGCACTACCCCAGAATGGGGAAGCGCAGGCAGTCACTGGTGTGGAACGTAGGCACTTACTCGAGGAATGGGGAAGCACAGACAGTCTCTGCTGTAGAACCTAGGACTGCCCCGAGGAGTGGGGTCGCACGGAGATGAGTCTCCCAAGTGGTGAGAAAGTTCCCTGAGGCAACCCAAGGAGCAGGGAAGCCGGCGGGTAGGACTTCTGGAAGGCGCAGGGCTAGCCCGAGGAGCGGGCTAAGCACAAGAGACCAAGTCTCCGGAGAGAGTGTAAGCAGGCCCCTGAGGAGCGGGGTACCTCCACCAGGGTCCAAAGTCCAAGGAAGGTCCGAGACGCCACCAAAGTCCGAGAAGACAGGAGCAAGCAGAGAAGCGATGGAACTCGTGGCAAGTCAGCTGGCAAGGGACGAAGGCGGTGCTTAAGAATCCTGACCAAGTGGATGTCCATCAGTCGGGATGCTGTAGCATCTTTCAAAAGAGGGCTCGGTGGTGCGCGCGCGTGCCTAGGAATACCCAGAGTCGGCGTGGGTGGCGGCGGTGTCCCGGCCGCCTCGAGGAAGTTTGAGGTACACAGCGGTAGAAGCTAGCCCCCGCCGCGAGCAGGACCGGAGAGGGGAGCAGAGTAAGACTAGATGTGAGTAGACGCGGTCGCAGCCGTCTGCGACTGATGGTCATAACACCAATTTAACTGGAACCAGAGCTGGACCATGAGCCTTCATTCGACACTACCCAGGGATTTTATCTTATTTTATATTTCTCCTTCCCCCATCCCTCAACATAGCTAAGTATGGTCATTGCAGCAATAGTCCCGTCATGGTGCCATGAACCAAGATTCCTTCTGGAACCCAACAATCATGGACCATGAATCTAGCCATCAAGTATCACACCTTAAGCAATGATCACAACCCTGCCTCCACCCACCCACTCCTCCTGGGGACTGTGACCATTTGTTCTGCATTATCCCCAGCCCCGACCAACCTAGGAAGCCAGAAGATCTGACTCAAGGATCAAAGCAGGGTTCCTTTTGCATGGCCACAAAAGCACTACCACCAAACCACCTGGCCCGCCCAGATTCAAATCACTTTAAAACATTCACTTTCATAGTTCAGGTGTAGCAAAAAGATTCATTTCCCCTGTTGAGCTGATAGAATCACATCCTAAGGATTAAATCACTCTAAAATACAAATATAAAACAATAATAGTATACTGCATGGAGATGTGCACACACAAAAAAAGATTTTTATGCCCCTTTTTTTTTATTTATTTTTTGTTTTGTTTTCTGTTTATTTCATTTCATTTTCTGAAACAAAATAAACATAAAACTGAAAGAAAATGAAATAGAAAAAACAAAAAGAAACAATTCCTGCTAAACATCCACCTCGAGCGCCTACACAATTAAAAAAAAACCAAAAAAAAAAACCTCAGGTCTTACCCCATCTCTCTATTCTCCATGTAGGTAATAGCTTACCCCAACCATGAGATTGTATCAGTTTAAATGGGGCAGCTCCTGCTTTTCTTATAGAGATTGCCTGATTTTTGCATCCTTGACAAACTGAGATAAATGATCTATAAATCTACTTTTTCAGACTGATTTAAAGTTTACCCTGGCTCTAACTGATCATCAAGATTGGGGAAAGGGATTATCTCAGCAGTGTAGCTGTCTTTAAAAAAGGATTGGATAAGTTCTTGGAGGAGAAGTCCATTACCTGCTCTTAATTAAGTTGACTTAGAAAATAGCCACTGCTATTACTAGCAACAGTAGCATGGGATAGACTTAGTTTTTGGGTACTTGCCAGGTTCTTATGGCCTGGATTGGCCACTGTTGGAAACAGGATGCTGGGCTTGATGGACCCTTGGTCTGACCCAGTATGGCATGTTCTTATGTTCTTAAGATTGAATCTAACTATATATAACCTACTTGGCTTAGCTCCTGCTAATCATGGCCTCACTATTATAACTTAAGTCCACTTCTCAGTTTCATACCCTATCCTAGGACACATGAAATGATGAGAGGTTTTTCCCTATTAAGGAAGGATCCATCTCTCAATTTTATTTAGGGGGTTATAATTTATGGGTCATGCAGATGGTAAAGTGGGGCTGTATGGAGACAGCAGGGGTAGCTTGCAAATCTCTGGACTGCTCAGGAAGGACTAGCATTAGCCTCCCCTCCATGAACCCTGGCCCTTAAACTATCCCATAGTACTGGCCATAATAAAGCAGTAAGCTGAACTACATCACTTTTAGATTAACTCAACTCTTAACTTTATTTCTGGTTTTATCCAGTAACTATATACAGAAATAGACTTGGGTATGCATATAAACACTGAATATTCTAAGTTCATAGAATTCAAAGACAGTGGTCACTTGACTTACGAACTCAATTGGTTCCAGACGGCTGGTTGTAACCCAAGTTGGTTGTAAGTCAAGACTATTTTTTCCATAGGAAACAATGGGAAAGCCAATAATGTGTTCCAAACCTCCCAAAAGCACCCCTTACCTAACCATTTCTATAATAAAAAATGGTTGTATAAGGTTGTTAATTACCAGAAACACCAATACTTCCCTAGTGTACTCACCAAAAGGTTATAGAATGTGCTTAGCCTACCAGAAACAACAATTCAAGTTTATTTTTCTATTCATTTATTTATTTAAAAGTTAACATCTCTGGTTTGCAGGAAGGGAGGAGGGGGAGGGGGAAATGGAAGGTGGTTATTGTTCGAAAGGAGAGTCCTATTCCATTAGAACATCTGGAATCTGGCTCTTTGGTGTCCTATCTCTACTTGGGGGGGTCTGTAGCCCACTAGGACCTGCTTCTGTCTCACTTGTTCTCAACCTTTTCGCAACTAAAAACTGATCTAAGGTTGTCTGTTTCTGTCTTTTCTTCAACACTATTCTAAAGTATGATATGACATTATCATTAAGCAAGTGAATGCAATGATTGGCTTTTCCTCTGTCTGGGTGGGTCTTCTCTACAAATGTTTGTAGCTCTGTCCATTTTTTTAGGATTTCCTTGATTCCAGAAGAGGAAATTTGCTGCACTGATTATTGCTCCTCCTCCTCCTCTTCAGAAACCTCCTCAGCTGCCATTCTCTGTTGCTCAGCCAGAAGTTGCTGAAGTTCCTCTGTAGACAATTCCTCTGAGTGTTCCTCCACCAGTTCCTCAACATCAGCACTGTCTACCTGCAAGCTTATGGACTCTGCTATAGTGACAATGTCATTGACCACAGGTCAGTTGCAGGCTCAGGCTCCTCTCCTTTGAAGTCTCGCTCTTCTATAATTTTAGGCCACACTTTCTTCCAGGCAGTCTTGTAGGTGAGCTGGAGCATTGTACATGATGAGGACAGTCTTGAGTGGTAAGCCTTTGTCCTCCAGATAGTTTTGCACAGTAGGACAGAAAACCTCCCTTATCCACTCAAGAAAAAGGACTCTTGTCACCCAGGCTTTTCTGTTCGATCTCCACATGACCCCTAACCTATTCTTCATGACATTCTGTTTTCTGAACACTCTAGGGGTCTCAGAATGATAAACCAAGATACATTGGCACATAGCAATAAGGTTAGCCTATCCTTCATTGGCTTATGGCCTGGCATTTCTTTTCTTCCTGGTAATGTATGTTCTCTTGGGCATTTTCTTCCAGAATAGTCCAGTTTCATCACAGTTGAAAACTTGCTGACAGGAAAAGCCATTTCTCTGTGTCATTGCTTCGAAGTGGGGTATGTAGTTTTCAGCAGTCATTTTATCTGAACTGGCAGCTTCACCATGCCTAGCTACGCTATGAACCCCAGTCCTTGCTTTAAAATTGTGAAACCACCCCTTACTGGCATGAAATATTTCACCATGTTCACTTGGTAATGCCTTATCCTTTACGATATCTGCATTTATAGCCCTAGCTTTTTCACAGATTAGACATTCAGATAGGCAATCACCTGCCATCTGTGATGGAGAAGGTACAGAGAAGGGCTACCAAAATGATAAGGGGAATGGAACAGCTCCCCTATGAGGAAAGACTAAAGAGGTTAGGACTTTTCAGCTTGGAGAAGAGACGGCTGAGGGGGGATATGAGAGATGTTTAAAATCATGAGAGGTCTAGAATGGGTAGATGTGAATCGGTTATTTACTCTTTCGGATAATAGAAAGACTAGGGGGCACTCCATGAAGTTAGCATGGGGCACATTTAAAACTAATCGGAGAAAGTTCTTTTTTACTCAACGCACAATTAAACTCTGGAATTTGTTGCCAGAGGATGTGGTTAGTGCAGTTAGTATAGCTGTGTTTAAAAAAGGATTGGATAAGTTCTTGGAGGGGAAGTCCATTACCTGCTATTAAGTTCACTTAGAGAATAGCCACTGCCATTAGCAATGGTAACATGGAATAAACTTAGTTTTTGGGTACTTGCTAGGTTCTTATGGCCTGGATTGGCCACTGTTGGAAACAGGATGCTGGGCTTGATGGACCCTTGGTCTGACCCAATATGACATTTTCTTATGTTCTTATGTTCTTATTTATCCACTAGCAATAGGCTTTCTACCTCATCTATCAATGTTGATCGTTGCTAATTTGAGTGACACCTCTAGCCATACTAACTTCCTTGTACAAATCTTTTCTTTGTAAGATTGTGGAAATGGTGGATTTTGACATGCTGTATTGAGAGTGAGATCGGTCACTCGAACGCCACTCTCAAATTTCTGCACAATTTCCTTCTTCTACAATAGTTATTGCTTTCTTTATCTTTGGGGCCATTTTTAATACTTCTTTGGTGTTCTGCAGGGAGAAGAAATAAAAAAAATAAGAAATCTAGAAAGGTGTACAACCAAAAACAATACCAACCCCAGATACTCTTTTTCCCCTCCCCACCACTTACGAGAACATCTATGGCCCTCCAGAAACTCTTCTGTACCTTGCCATCTGAGTGCTGTCCCCAATGCTGTTCCCCGATGCTGTCCCCAATGCTGTTCCCCGATACTGTTCACCGATGCTGTCCCCGATGCTGTTGTTTGCATTTCCATGCCGGGTCTGCCCACTTGCAACACTAGCCATCCAAACTCTGTTTAAATCCTGCCTTCCAAGACCAAAAAAATGCAATAGGCAGTAACAACGGGCCAATTACAACCAGTCCGCAAAAAAATAAAAACTGCATGCATGCATGTGGCACGGGTCGTAACTCGGATTTTGGTCGTAACTCGAAACCGAAAATTGTGGTCATAACTCAAAATTTGTTCAGAATCTGAAACCTTGAATGTTGGTCGTAACCCGAGTTGGTCGTAACCCAAGCCATTCGTAACCCGAAGGCCCACTGTAGTCAGAGTAAATCTTTCCAAAAGTATTCCATAGGGCACTCCATAGAATTAGTGTCCCAGGCACTCAGCCTCTCCCCATCATCATTCCAAGCTTTTCCAGTAGTATACAAGTTACATTCCACACAGTACATGTCTCCCACCTTCACACCCTAGGTGCTCTTTCTCTTCCATATCTCAACCCATTCCAGACCACAGGGACAAAAATACCACTCCCAGATTTCTCTTTTCCAAACCACCCATAGGGGAATGAAATCCCCCTTTATAATGTACTCACAACTCCCTCTTCACTCAATCTTTCTGCATTTATCTTTCTCCTCCTTCACTCCAGTTTCGTGCAGGTCTTTCCCGGTATCCTTCAAGCCCTGAGCTTTTCCTGGACCACGCTTCTAGGCCTTTTTTCCTCAAGGGGAGGAAGCGTCTCTTCTCTACCTTCAGCTCCTGGGCATTTCCTCATTGGGATGAAAGCCTTTTTCTACTTCATGGCCACAGGCATTCTGCTTTGAGGGGAAGAACCCCTGCGGGGCCCCACTCCATACTGGGGTGATCCCCAGGCCACCAGCCCACAGGCTAGCTACTCCAAGCCACTAAATCCTGGCAGTCTCTCTCGCACCAACTCCAACCTGGGAAAAGGCAAAAAGGGCCCCCTGCCAAATCTTCCTAATTCTTCTTCCACCAATCACATAAACCCAACACACCCACCCATCATTCACAAATAAGAACATCATATAAACCTCCCCACAATAAATGCCATCCTGTAGTCATTCAGTGGTACTACACCTTTAACAAGTAAAACATTTTTAGAATACCTGCAACCAATGAAAATCCAAAGGTTTCCCCACCCAAAATGGACTATTACAACTCCCTATTGTTAGGTGTTTTGGCATATGCAACTAGGACACTGCAGATGGGGCAGAGCAGTTCAGCCAGGATATTAACAGGCACTAATTTGCGTGAACATATCACCCCAGTTTTATAATCTTTACACTGGCTGCCAATTGAGTAGCATATCAAATAGATCTAAATACTGATGCAAAAATTAACAACATGGCACTACTTCAGTCATCCAATGTTGGCCTCCTAGAAGTTCCCTCTTTCAAACAGTCCATCGTGATGAAGCCAGGGAACAAGCTTTTTTGGCCATGGGTCCAACACTATGCAATCCCTGAACATGTCAGATCCATTACAACTATGACTGCCTTTTAAAAAGCTCTAAAAACATTTGTTTTAAGCTGGCTTTTGGTGTGGATACAGGGATCTAGATCATAAGGCAAGGAAAGCTGTATTCTAGATATCTGTTTCACTGGTTAGTTTGACCCTTTTTGGTTTATAGCAAAGTTGTCACTTATCCAGATAAGTTTTAAATAGCGCTACTTAGCTAGATAAGTAAGATAGTCAGATAAGTCTTCAAACCCTAGTTATCTTACTTATCTGGCTAAATAGCGCTTTTCTTTTACTTATCCAGCAACTTACTTAGCTGGATAAGTTGCCACAGCACTACTTAGCTGGACTTTTGCCACCACTTAAAATACATGCCTTGTATTTTTTGATATGCAAACATTTTGCTGGTTAGATTTACACATATTTTATATAGTGTGTGCGCATTTGTGTGCACAATATAAGATACACGAGCATGTGTGTGCGTGTCCATATAGCTGTGTATATGGGTGCACTTGCGCATGTTTTAAAATTATCCTTCCTATATCCTAAATTTAATTCTACATATAACCACCTATTTTAGTTCTTCTCAGTCATAGTCTTTCTGTTTTTTGCTCAAATGCTCTTACTTTTTTTGTTGTATGTCTTATCTGTTATCTTGACTAGATTGTAAGCTTCAAACAATCGGGGCCAGATTTAAGAATTTGGCACCCATAAGCAGGGTTGAAGAGTGGAAGGTAAGAGACCCTAGAGATTGGAAAGTAATAGACGTTCCTAAACAGTATGTCCATTATGCATCTCTGTAGAGTGCTGTGAACATCTGGTATGCACTACATAAATGATGACAATAATACCAATACCTTTTAAATACTGAAATTCTATTTTAAATGTAGCTCAACAATGCAACATGAAGAATGTTTTGCAGCCCAATTGGTAGATAAAAATGCAGAAATAGTTCAAAAGATGTAGCTGTGTGATTCCTTTCCTGAAGTAAATCTTGTTCATTGATCCTAGGAGCAATTCTCATATATGATTTCCTTTTATAAAGTAAGAATAGATAACAATCACTTAATCAGTAGGCATATTACACATACTGCCAGTAGATTAAAAGAGAGAAAGACATGAAGTATGTGGCCTAAATAAGAACAAGCTAGATTGTCTATATTCTTCTTTCTACCATATATTAAGTACCACAGATAACAGGCCTGTTGATGGTTCTATATATTCAATGTTTTCATAAATGATACAGAACAGGAAATAGAAGGGATGCTATGCTTTTTTGTAGATAACACTAAGATCTACAATAGTGTTCACCTTTCAGGGAGAGATGAAAAAATGGGGAGAAATTTAAGAAAACTTGCTAAGTGGTCAAGTGTGAGAATCAACATGTAGGGGCCTATGCAATAAAACCTTAACTAAAAAAAATTAGCATGCAAGATCTGTAAACTTCAAGGATGCATGAGACAGACACAAAGAAACCTTAGTTGGAAAAAAGTTAAGAGATAGCAGAAGCATTAGCAGCTGGGTCTGTCTGGTACACTGTAAAAACAGAAGTCATAGTGGAAATACAAGCCCTCATGTAGCTAGGTCTGGCTGGCAGGATATGTGCATCATGTGGGAAAACCATGGGGACCTAGGAGGCTGAATGTTTAGGCAATAGCCATGCTAGTGTTATTAGCTGATTCAGTTTGTGATTGAACAGGGGAGGGGAGAAGAGAGAGTGCAGTGTGTAAAGAAAATAGAGGATCTTACATGCTCATCTATTCAAAAGGGTGAAGTACAAAGGAGAAAGGCATCAACTGTCTTAGATAAGGCTTTATGGCTGGCTGCTGGCATATACCCTTGCCAGTGTGGCAGGAATAACTGGACAGACTGATTGGACCAATTGATTTTTTTCTTTGTATTATGTTAATATGAATTGGAGCAGGTTGCTGATGGCATCTTTCTGGTGGCTGTGCAACTCACACCCAAGATGCTGGATGCACACCCTCCCACAATATCCAGCCAGGAAAGTCTTCGAAGACAAGAAAGACAGCATCAGATGTTGTCTTAGCCAGCCCGGATCATTCCATCCAATTGGCAGCAAGTAGGGAAATCTATCATCCTTGTTTCTGAAGGGCACTGGCATGTAACCAACCCACCCCTTATGAGCATCCTGTAGAATTGGGTCCATGGTCAGCCTTTGCCTCAGTGGTCCCTGTGCAGGCAATCATAAAATACTGGGGGATAGGGACTGTTTCAGCCCTGGCTGAGAATGCAGCCACAGGAAGGACATACTTCTGGAGGGCTTCAAAGTTCTCTGAAAAGAGCTATGTTATCAAACAATAAGAGTTGTTGACCTCAAATAAGTCGTCTCCCAAACTGCTGTCCTGGCTCAAGACTCAGAATGCTTTCAGTGGTCTTTAGACAAACAAATCACATCAGGGACAGTTTCTTTTTTTTTTTTTTAAGGATGAGATTTAATCCTCCTGCTTTGACATTAGCAGCTATACATTATGTCCCCAGTAAGGTCAGATATCAGGGTATTAACCTATCATATTCAACTGATTTTCAATCTTAACCAATAGGTTGGGAAGGGGACCCTCTTTATATGTTGCACTGGAGGTGGACCCCTGGCCTGCACCATAAGCCCAATGAAGCAAGACCTAAATATTTATGGGCTAGCGCAGTGGTTCTCAGCCCAGTCCTCAGGACACACCCAGCCTGTCGGCTTTTTAGGTTATCCACAATGAATATTTATAAAATAGATTGTTATGCAATGGAGGCAGTGCATGCAAAAGTATCTCATGCATATTTATTGTGGATTTCCTGAAAATCCGACTGCTGGGTATGTCCTGAGGACTGAGCTAAGAACCAATGCCCTAGAGAAAGGGAAGGAAAAGAGAATATAATAAAAAAAAATTTTTAAAATGCTTTAATGCTCAAGAGGCAAAACAAACTAGAGGTGTGCATCCGTTTTCCACGTATTTGTAATCCGCAACTTATTTTTTGCTATCTGTTAAATACGTGGGGAGGCGAAACGCATCGCAACTCCCCACGTATTAAACAGATTTCTGTTTAATTCGGCCTAAATAAAAATTTAAAACCCCCCCCCCCACCCTCCTGACCCCCCCAAGACTCACCAAAACTCCCTGGTGGTCCAGCGGTGGGGTCCGGGAACTCACTCAGACCCTCGGTGCTAGTTTCATCATAGGCGCCGATAGCCTTGGTCACAGGGGCTACCGGTGCCATTGGTCAGCCCCTGTCACATGGCCATCGGCGCCATCTTGTGCTCCTACCATGTGACAGGGGCTGACCAATGGCACCGGTAGCCCCTGTGAAATAGTATGGGCAAAGGCGATCGGCGCCATTTTGAGACTCAAAATCGCCGTCCCGCCAATACTCAAAATGGCGCCGATCGCCGTCATAATGAGGGGCAAAGGTGATCGGTGCCATTTTGAGTATTGGCGGGACGGCGATTTTGAGTCTCAAATGGCGCCGATCGCCTTTGCCCTCACTATGACGGCGATCGGCGCCATTTTGAGTATTGGCAGGACGGCGATTTTGAGTCTCAAAATGGCGGCGATCGGTGCCATTTTGAGTATTGGGATCGGACGGCCGGCGTGAAAGGAGGTCGCTCCCCGGACCCCCGCTGGACTTTTGGCAAGTCTTGTGGGGGTCAGGAGGCCCCCCCAAGCTGGCCAAAAGTCCCTGTGGGTCCAACGGGGGGTCCCGGAGCGACCTGCCGTCCGACGCCAGACTCAAATGGCGCCGATAGCCTTTTGCCCATACTATGTCACAGGGGCTACCGGTGCCATTGGTCAGCCCCTGTCACATGGTAGGAGCACAAGATGGCGCTGATGGCCATGTGACAGGGGCCTGACCAATGGCACCGGTAGGCCCCTGTGACAAAGGCTATCGGCGCTGTGATGAAACTAGCACCGAGGGTCTGAGTGAGTTCCCGGACCCCACCGCTGGACCACAGGGAGTTTTGGTAAGTTTTGGGGGGTCAGGAGGGTGGGGGGGTTGTAGTTAATTTAGTAGTAACGTATTTACAGATCGACAACTTATTGAATTCTCCATACTTCCGCATGAAACGGAATTGACCCCCCACGAATACGGATCACGTACGCAACGAAAACTTTTGGCCTGCACATCCCTAAAACAAACTTTTTACATGAAAAGGACATTCTAGAACAAGGACTCATGACTCAAGTCAGGGATGGTATCCCTTAGCAGTGCTACAAGAAAGAATAGGGTTCAAAACAAAGGAGGTTGAAACAGCCACCCGGGGCAGTGGTGGAGGGCAAAAATATATATTGGAATTCAAGGCAGCATTGGACAAGCACAGAAAACATTTGGTGGTAGGAAATTCAAAGTATTGCAATAAGGAAAATAAAACAGACTAAAGCCGGCTGGACTTAATCTATATATTTCTATAAAATGGATTTATTTATATAGGGTTCAGTTCATCCAAATTTGAGACTTAGAAACATTAAAAACTATAGATATTTGGCGAGTTTGACAAATAAAAGCAATCACATCCTATGCTTAAAAATGTGACTTTGAAGACCTGTAGATCTTAGGAAAATTGAATATACCCTTACTTACAGATTCATTGTGTGCTTGCAGCAAAACTCAAGATCAGAATACCCCAGGCCCTTCCTTACTTGAACATGGCCAGTATTCCCCCCCCACCCAACCCAAGAACATCCCCGCTGGGTGAGACCCGCTGCCCTGAACATAAAACCCTGGCAGGTTTTGTTACCACAGTGCATACTCATTGTCAAGCTCTGAGTCAGCAAACAGTAGATTCCAGAAAAGCAGTGTTTATTATATGCCCAGCAGAGGCAATGCAGGCAAAGAGCAAAAGACAATAGTTGCAATAATAAAGCAATGCCATACTGCTCTCGCTCTCCTCTCTCTCTCTCTCTCTCCTCTCTCTCCTCCTCTCTCTGTTGTCACAAAAGTCCGGAAAAGCAACACAGCTCTGTTTCTTCTGAAAGTTCCAGGGGTTGGAGGGATGGGGATTGGGAAGAGAGGAATTGGGAATGAAAGACTCTCTTTCTCGGTCTGTTAATTATACCCTTTCTGTCTTATGCATCTGAAACCATGTTGTGAGAAATGCAAGCGGTTTCACAAACACAGTCCAGGCTTTCTCTTGCAATTCTACCTCACCACAGATCCTACACACCTGCTGTTTACTCCTGCTCTCATAGTAGTTCACAGTCACATGATGTGTGTTAGTGTGAGAACTAGTCCATAAGTCCTAAACATATCCTTAGCCAGAGTTATTAAACTCAGGCTAAGTAATTCCATTACAACCTTTCATGCAAGATTTTAGACGAGCCCATTCTTGGAATTGTATATTACATTATACACCTCATTTCAATACACATGACACTCATTGTACCTTTTCCAAAAAGAATTGCACTCCTGATGTCACCAATATCTAGAACCTGTTGTGGAGGTGGACCTTGGCCCGAGGTGGTGTTGGAGCCAACTATGAGGGAAACCCCCATGGGGTCCCCACCGTCGGGAGGCGATGCCAAGCAGGAAACAGAGGCCAACTGGAGCTTCGCCAATACCAGCCCTCGTTCCCTGCAGGTTGAGCCCTTGGGTACTGGAGCCGGCTGGACTTAGGCGGGGCCCTCGCATGGTTGAATCCTGGAGAGAGTGTCCAGAGGCAGGATGTCAGGAAGCAGCGGAGACGGAGGGTCCCAGAAGGGAGAGGGAAGATCCGAAGTCTGGAACAGACAAGAGTCAGGTCCAAACAGAGAGTCGAGGCAGGCAGCTGGAGACACAGTCAGGTCCAAGCAAGAGTCAGGGCAGGCGGCCTGGAGACAAGGTCAGGTCCAAGCAAGAGTCAGGGGCAGGTGGCTGGAGACAAGGTCATGTCCGAGCAAGAGGTCAAAACCAAGGAGATCAGTCCAAAGGAAAGGAGGAACTGGAACTGGAACTGGATCAGATATTTTGGAACAGGAGCTGGAGCAGGAACAGGTACTGCAACGGAACTGGGAACTGAAGCAGGTACTTGGCTAGAAACAGGAACAGGTACTGGAACAGGAACTGGAACTGGAGAAGCAACGAAGTTGCACGACAGGAAAGCGTGGAGACCTGTTGCCAAGGCAGGATCTAAACATCTGAGCCTGCCTTATATAGGGAAGCTGGTTGGCATCATCATCCAGGGGCCGTGGGAAGCTTTCCTGCCATGGCCCCTTTAAAGTCCAGAGAGGCACGCGTGCCTAGGGCAACAGGCCAAAGACGAAGAAATGGTGGCATCTTCCTGTGGTGCACATGGGGAAACCCGACCAGGTATGGAGGAGGCCGCAACAGCAACCGAAGGGACCTGGGAACAAGAAGAGGACATGAGCGCGTAGGCGCTGTCCTACCGCTGCCAGAGAGGTCGGGCCAGTTCCGGGGCCCCAGTGTCAGGGGTGAGTAGGGGCTGGTCACGGGCCTGTCGCGGCCGGGAAGCACAACAGAACCAGGTGGGGGAAACACACTAAACATGCTTTATTCTGTTATATCAGCTCAAAATAATAGTAAGTGGCCAAATATGCTTATCTGCCACTTACCATTTGGCCTCATTTAAATATGTTCCAAGCTCTCATTCAATAGGAATTATTAAGGGGGGAGGAAGAAATTAATGAAATACTGAAATCTTTCAGTCTTGGTAGGAAAAATCACTGTCAGAACAGAATGAACTTAAATATAATGCTAAAAAAGAGGTTAAGGAGTGCAAACATGTATCTGAAATTTTTAAAAATAAAACTTCAAGCCCTTGCTGCATTACTTTGCCTTGCACTGATTTCCCTATCAGCAACACTTCCCCCTAATAATTCCTTTATAAACAACACAGTCAAGCATTCCACAACTAACCAATCATCATAACTCTAGCAGCTGGAGTGCTCCTTTCCCCCCCCCCCCACCCAAGCAAATGAACAGAGAAAACAATGCCTGCAAAGGAACCCCCCTGGCTCGCCTATGTGGCCTATCCCTCCAGTCTGTCTGCTGCGACCAACCCCCCAACAAGGATTAGCTCTCACTGTAAGCAATGGATGTTGGAATGAAGAAGAGGCCAGGGGAAAGGTCAGTGCACATTAACCTCCACTCCTTAGACATTTGATGACCTGGGAGCTTACCTTCTTTACTGCTTTTGCAGTGTTGAAAGACGAGAAACGTTGCTAAATTTTTATTGGGATGTTAGAAGACAGGGTAAAAATAAAAGGGTTTGTTGCTGCTAGCTCTCCTGCTTTCCCTAAATCTTAAAAAAAAGTTTTCAAATTGTTAGAATCGTACCTCTGGAAAGTGATGAGAGCCTTACAGGTGCGGCAATATTGTGATCTGGACTTGTACCAGCTCTGAAGCAAGAATACAAGCATTCAACGTTGAGGGCTGGCAGCGCTTGAAAAGGCATTTATGGCCATGTCTGTGAGCAAAGCAAAGAACATTAAGGGGACCATTTTCAAACAGCTTGCCTAAGTACAAAGTCTGCTGGACATACCTAATATTCAAAGGCAAAATATGCATGCATTTTCCCTTTGAAAATTGCTCACAACAAGGAAAAACTCACAGACTTTGGGGTAGATCTTAAAAACATTCGCGCGTAGCCGTGCTTATCTTATAAAATCCAGGGTCGGCGCGCGCGAGGGGGTGCACATTTGTGCAACCTGCGTGCGCCGAGCCCAGCGTGCGCTGCCTGTTCCCTCCGAGGCCGCTCCGATTTCGGAGCGGCCTCGGAGGGAACTTTCCTTCGCCCTCCCCCCACCTTCCCCCTCCCTTCCCCTACCTAACCCCCCCCCTTGGCCCTATCTAAACCCCCCCCCCCTTACCTTTGTTGCACGATTTACGCCTGCTAAAAGCAGATGTAAATCTGCGCGCGCCAGCGAGCTGCTGGCGCACCATCACCCGACCCGGGGGCTGGTCCGGAGGCCTCAACCACGCCCCCGGGCTGGCACCACACCCCTGGGCCCGCTCCCACAACGCCGCGTCACGTCCCCGAAACGCCGCGTCATTCCGCAACGCCCCCCCCGAATGCCCCTTTTACGAAGCCCCGGGACTTACGCGCGTCCCGGGGCTCTGCGCGCGCCGGCGGCCTATGCAAAATAGGCGCGCCGGCACGCGCAGGGCATTTAAAATCCGCCCCTTTGTCTGCTTTTCATGTGGGCATTGTTTTGCTGGAAAATCCAATTTATGCAATTTTCCAACTTCACCCTAAACATAGCCCTGGGGAACACCTCCCCTTAATCCAGCTAACACAGGCACTTTGGACACCGTAGATACTTTTAGCTGGATTAACAGGCGATTGGACGCGTGTTTTCGACGCGCTAGCTTAACCCTTATTCAGTAAGGGATAATAGTGCGACGAAAACGCGCGTCCAATCCCCCCGAACCTAATAGCGCCCGCAACATGCAAATGCATGTTGATGGCCCCATTAGATAATAGGTATTCCCGCAGGATTCAGAAAGCAAAATGTGCAAGCCAAGCCGCACATTTTACTTTCAGAAATTAGCGCCTACCCAAAGGTAGGCATTAATTTCTCCAGGCGATATAAGTCGGAGGTCCCGAAAGTTAAAAAAGTTAAAAAAAAAATAAAATAAAATTTGAAATTGGCCCGCGGCTCGCGGGTTGAAAACTGGACGCTCACAGTTTACCGGCATCTGGTTTCCGAACCCGTGGCTGTCAATGGTTTGAGAACCGATGCTGGCAAAATTGAGCGTCGGCTGTCAAACTCGCTGACAGCCCGCCGCTCCTGTCCAAAAAGATATGCTAGGGACGCGCTAGTGTCCCTAGCGCCTCTTTTTGCCACGTGCCCTCATTTGAATACAGAATAGTGCGCACAGGAGAATGGCCTGTGCGCGCGCAGGGAGAGCGGGCGTTTGCGATTTTTACTGTATCGGCCCATAAGTGAGAAAAACTTTCAGATAGCCAATTTACCTGGGTATATGACTTTGCAAATTGTCCTCTAATGGAGTATCTATGATGGCCTCCTGCACCTGCAGGTCTAAACGCTTTTTTAAGGCTATGACAATAGTTTGGGATAAATATTTAGGGAATATCTCCCTTTTATGACAGTCGTTATTTGGACAAATGCTGTTCAAACTCCAGAGGCCAAAATGATTGGGTGTAAATTGAACCGGCAGCACAGATCATTCAAAAATGATAAGATGAAGATGATAAAAGCTCTTCTGGATGAGGAGTGATATCTTACAAGCAGTCATGCTCTATGGCTGGCAGCTCTGATGTAGCTTTGCAATGTGGACAGGAATAACTGTGCAGATTGCATAGGTAGGTTGCTGATTATTTTTTCTGTCATCTACTATATTACTATACAAATTTAGTCCAGTTCTATCTAGTCCCATCACTTTATTTGAAATATATAATTTGCTCTCAGGTTCTTTATAACACTGTGACTAGAATAAAGCTCCCACTTGCATAAATGTTTTTTTTTTTTAATTTGATTTGATTTGATTTATATTCCACCTTTTAGACATTTCAAAGTGAATTACATTCAAGTACTGTAGGTATCTTGGTAGTAACAGTGAGGATTTTAGTTTAGTTTTGTTTGGGTTTTTTTTGCTTTCTCTTCTAGTTTCAGAGACCTTAAAACTCTCACCAGGATTCACAAGAACAGCTGTGAGGAGTGCAGACTGCTTCCACACCCCATTCACATAAGGAATGGCATCTCTAATGACTTCTGTGGCAGACAGGCTTACCACAGGATGAAAAGTATTTTGAAAATAATTAACTGCTTACATGCTCTTCCATCCCTGATGAGTTACTGAATTTTTTGTTTTCCTCTGTGTCCACACTATAGCTCAGCCTGAAAATAATTCAAGGAGTTTAATACTTTCTGTTTTGTACAGTGATTTAATTAGAATTTCAGAGGGAATCCCAAGTGCTTACCATGTTTTATATATAATATTCTGCCAAAGTCTGTATTAGAATAATGTAATCATTTAATTAGGCTTTTTTTTATATGAAGAAATGAATTGTCTAAATAGATGTAACATAAAAGCTGTGAGTGGTGTCCAGCAATTGAATTGGTCTCACCTGGGGACATAAACATTTTAACATGCAAACCAAATAGTACTGGTTGTGTTGGCAATAAAACAAGATCCCTGCAGTTATTACAAATCAGTCTTTCCTAGTATGTCAAATTCAATTCCCTACTGACCCTCAGTGTACCTCTGTTATTGGTCTTATTTTTTTACCTTATTTATTATATGCATGAAATGGGGAAGTAGTAGAAAAGAGTGTCCAGGTGAAGTAGCACTGAGCCAGGACCCGCAGAGCGGGAAGTGCCAAGGCAGGAACCCGGATAGAGAAATGCAGAGATCAGAAGACAGGAACAGCTGGTCCGAGAAAAGGAACTGGCACCAAAAGGAAACAAGGAACTCGTTGCCAAGTCGGTTAGTGGTGGCTAGAGGTGAGGCTTAAATATCCCGGGCCAGTGATGTCATCAGCCGAGGACGAGCCTGGAGTTCCCGCCATTGGTTCTTAAAGGGAGGACAGGTGGTGCACGTGCGCCTAGAGAAGTCCAGGATCAGAACGCTGGTTGGCGGTATCTCAGCTGCCACGTGGAGTGCAGGAAGCCAGAAGGAACTCGGCGGAGCGACTGGCGACTGCACGAGAGTATCGGGGTAGAGAACCAAGCATGACATGATGTAAGTTGGGCATGCCACAGGCGGCCGCGGCCAGTGGGCATAACAGCTTCTACATGCTATGGATGGAATAGATGAGGTAGAAGATGTGGGAGTAGATTTGCTTGATGGAGCAGGCTGGAGTCTGACCTTGCAGTGATTAGTCTGTCCATTGAGCTTTTCAAAACATTCAGAAACTTAAGCCAATACAGGAATCTGGGCTTGGATGGCCTTTTTTCACATCTCCAGTTCTTAACTTGCAATGCAGAGCTTTTTCCTGACTGATTTGAGACCCTCACCCAAACATTGCTGCTCTAATATGACAGGATTCCTTTAGAAAGAGTATTGGTTTGTTCCTGAGCCCTCCTAATGCAGGCCTGTCAGAATCCAGCCAGCATCCATGAAGGATGCCAATGACATCACTGGACCTGTGCTAGAGCTGATCACGGCATCTTCTGATCTCATATCACCTCTACAGACTCTCTTGGCTACATGTCATTTGAGGATAGTCAGTCATCTTCAGCATCATTGGCCAAGCTCCAGCATGAAGACTTTCACTTCCCCGGGTCTATTTGTGTCACTTTTTAGAACTGTGAGCATGATGGGTATTGGTCCAGTGCATGCAGCAATTTGTGGGGGGGATTTCTTAAACCCATTATAGCTTGGCAAAGAAACGGAGATTAGTTAATTGTCTTGCACATGCATTCATTTAGCTTTCATCAGAAAAGTCTGTTTCATCTACATCAGGACTCTACCCTCCAACTCCCCTGCACTGAAATCCAGCAAGTGACCAAGTGTTCACAAGGATCCTGGCCCAACATTATCCCTAATCCTCTCAAATGGTCTTGCACTCACTAGACTCCCAGCGCAGGCTAAAACTATTCCATCTGCTACTCCTGTACACTCCTATAACCTCAATAGACAAATCAGGGCCTGTAAGACAATCCTGAAAGAATGGTAGTGGACTTGCTGTGTGTTCCTAACTGGTGTTTTTGTAATGCAAGTGTCTCACCGGCTTGCCCTTTATGTTCCGTGGATACTGTCCATGGACTCAGCAAGGCTGCCCATGACATCTAGATACTGCAACTTGAGCCAATATTACTTTTATAGTTTTAAAGAAAGGTGAAAAAGCCAAGAGGAAAAGAGAACTGAGAGCTCTCATCTTAGTGAGTCCACTCTAATTTCGGTAGTGACCACACCCTATTTAACCACAGATGCTATCAAACATCATAAACCACAAAGAACTCTGAGATCACAAATAAAGGTTTCCTCTCTATCCCAACAATACAAACCTCTCACTTGTCCTGAACTATGGAACTCTATGCTGGAAGAACAACAGACAAAAAAAAGTCAAACAAGACCTGAAAATCTGGCTCTTCCAAAATGCCTATAGTACAAAATAACCTGTGAGATTACATTATCTCTTAACAAAACAATCTGATGCCTCAGTTCCTAATTATATAATTAACAACCCCCATCAGACCTAATTGGGATATCACTTACACAACACACTCCCCTCTGTCTAGTCACTAATAACTGTGAATGATACTGCTGGAATGATATTGCTGGAATCAATAATTTGTTTAATTTGTGAATGTCAATGCTGTAAACCGTGGTGATCTAGTGATTTTCACATGAAACGACGTATATAAAACCTCTAAATAAATAAATAAATAAATAAATAAATACTCAGTATAGATTTATTAGGTTATGATCCATGCTAGCAACATCGATGAACCACTAAAACTAACATTTTGCTATAAGTACTAAAATTTAATGCATCACTCATTGTGTCATTTTAGTATATATGTAAAAAAAAAGTATACATGCACACTATTAAATTTTTAATATGTGTTTAAATGCATAAGCCCCTAAGTGTGAAATCCTAATAACTGTATTGGTCTTTTCTGTTGGTTCAATAAAGCATGGGACTAATTACAAAAATGATATCAAAGTATTCACAATAGTTCTAACATTCCTTAATTTGCCTCATCTGAAAGATGATACAAAAGTAATGTAACACAGCAGAGTCTAAACTAGGGGCTGGTCTGCAGTTCAGCATCATTGCTGTAGATTGTATTTCCTGGAGATGGTGCTTCAGGCCATGATGGCGTAGCATGATCATATAGCCAGAATAAAAATGATGGCATTAAATGATAAGGAAAATATTCAGAACCTAACTACTTATGACGATAATAATGAGTCTTCCTGTGGAGCTCATATTCCTGTGGATAAAAAGCATCCACAGAACTGCAAGTTCATTTCTAAAGGGAAATTCCTGGCACAGTTTATTTTTGAAAATCCTGCCACCATGTGGAACATAGGTACAAAGTGCCCACATACTTTGTGCCTGATTCAAAAAATTATGCATGGAGATTTGAGCATGCAATTTCGGTATGTAATTTCTCTCCCCCCAACCTATCTCTCTGCCTTTTTTAACCAGGTAAAAGTATGCGTGCTATTAATGCCCATGTACTTTTATCCACATGGGGGGGGGAACAATAATCATAATGCATTTTTACATGGGTAAACGTGAATTTTCCCACATGAAAATTTCTGATTATTGTCCCCTATATGTGGGTTCACCTTTAGATACTCCTGCCCTACAAAAAAAAGAAATCGTTCAGTAAAAAAATTTCAGACAGGAAACCATATGATACAGTGACCCTAGGTGGTAGTTTCCACCTGGGCGCCAGGTGCCATCCTCCACACACCCACAGATATCTTCTGCATCAGGATTTGAAAAACTTTATATGGTCATTCCTGATTTGATATATGTCAGCAGAAATCGCCAAGTATTATGCCAGGAAAACATGGTAAGAAGGAAAAAGAAAAATTTAAACCACTCAAGGACAAAATGGCTGCCAGTAAGGAAAAGCTTCACAAGTTTTAACAGAGGGGTTGGCAATAAATGAAATCACGATGGCGGTGACAGCAGCGATTGCGATTATTTATTTTATTTATTTATTTAAAAACTTTTCTATACCGTCGTTTAGTAATGCACCATCACAACGGTTTACATTTAGGCACGAAATAGGTTTGATTTGTTTTCTAATTTATCCATGCGGTGCCACTATTTTACAGTTACATAGTTCAATAATATACACTAAATGAAAAGTGGGTTGGAGATGCTATTTATGATTATGCCAACAATCATATATGTGCATATTGTTTTTAATTTAATATTTAATTATGAGTAAAATAATAAAATAAACAACTCTGCTTTTTAATAGGTGACTTTCAGCTGTATGTGTTTGTTGTTTATTCAGCGACCTCACTGTGAAATGCTTTTTTGAAGAGCCAAGTTTTTTTTTAAGAGATTTAAATCTTTCATTAGTCTTAGATGCAATTTTAAACCAAATTGATGACATAAAAACTCCCTCACAGACTTTGGGCCAAGAAGAGAGGCAGTTGAAGGATGCATGTCAGTTACTGAAAACGACACGGTGGCTACGGTAAAAATTCAGAAGCTGGTCTCAGTACAGGAAGAGAAAATTGATGAATTAGTAAAAGGTGTTTGCTATAATAATCTAATATTTGTGTGGTTTGGGGTAGAAACTGAAGATTCCCGGCTAACAGAAATAATTGCTACATGGCTGCCTCAAGCACTGGATCTTCCAGAAAGGCTGAATCTCTTAACTGTGGAAAATACATATAGAACTGGAGCCAAAAAAGCTGGTAAAAAAACCGGCCTAGAATAGTAATTGCTCGGCTGCTGAACGTTGTGCAAAAGCAGATCATCATGCAGGCATATCAAAAAAAATAATCTCCAATATATGAATTTTACAGGATTACTCACTCAAAGTTTCAGCACCGAGAAAAGCATTTGTTCCCATTTGTTCTTTGGTCAAAAAACAAACTCGCTTTGCTTTACAATTTCCCACCCATTTAAAAATCTAGCATGGTGGCGACATGCGAATGAGAGTGTGGAAGCCGCAAAAAGGTTCACAGACGCCCTCTCATAATATTGAGGAGAATGGCAAGCTGTCTCGTTTAATAATTTTATACTCAGTATGAAGCTGCTTATTCACTAACAGGCCAATTTTAAAAGGCCCACGCACGTAAAAATCTGGGGTTACGCACGCGGACAGGCCCGGCATGCGCCATCAGCTGGTGCGCGGAGTCTACTGCTGCTCTGAAGGAGCAGCAAGGTAAATAGCTAAAAATAAAATTATAGCTAGGAAGGGTTAGGGTCAGGGAGGAGAGGGAGGAGAGGGGAAAAGGGTAGGAAGGTTAGGAAGGGATATAGGGAAGGCCCCTCCCAGACCACCCCTAAGAGTAGATTTTAAAAGGAGCGTACTCATGTCCATGTACGCGCGTTTCCCACTTGGAAGTGCCGATTTTATAACATGTGCGTGTTGCCGCACGCATGTTAGAAAATATGATATCCACACACACGTGTGCCCGATTTTATAATCGGTGTGCGCATGTGCTGGCGGATATCTGTCACGCATGCAACGGGGGAGTATTTTTAGAAAATAAGCACGGGCACGCATGTAGGCCTTTCCCAGTTCCCTCCCAGTCCACTCCAATTAAGGAGCAGACTAAGAGGGCACTTCCCTAACCCTAACCCTATCTTTCCTCCCTCTCTCCTCCCTGACCACTAATCTAACCCTACCTAGCCCCTAATTTTTTATTTTCATACTTACTGCCGCTCCAGAGAAGAAGTATCTTCCACGCGCCGGTAGCTGGCTGGCGCGCGTTTCCCTGGGATATCGTCTAATGGTGTTGTCCCGGCTCGCCACCCCTAACCCCAGCCCTCCCTGCCCAGACCACGCCTCTTGGGCCACCCCTTTTACTTGGCCCGGCACTTCTGCGCGTAACAGGGGTTACGCGAAAGGCCGGGCCCTTTGTAAAATGCGTGCAGAGTGCGCAGGGCTCGGCCATGCCCATAACCTCCCGATTTTTACGTGCCTGGGCCTTTTAAAATCACCAAAATGAATCATTGTCCACAATTAGGAAACTATAGCTGAATCTACCTGGTTCTTCTTTCCATCCACGAGAAACCATGTCAAGAAAAGCCACACGTGTGTTGCAGCTGCGGAGTAATTCATCAGAGCAGAAGTCAGTCGCAGCAATCTCACCAGAGCTGAGCCACAATGGATATCTAATTTTATTCTCTTTACTTTGCAAACTGTAGTCATGACCTTCTTCTGGTATTTCTGTTATGAGTAGCATAATTTTTACTGATTGTATTTTACCTATTATGTTTGAATTGTCACATAAATGTAATTCTATACTGAAGTACAAAGGCCGGATACGTGTGTGTGGTGGGGGAGACTGCACCCATGTGCATTCTTATTTCTTAAGTGATTTCAATTCTCTCATGGAGGGAGATTTCTTGATGCTGTGGGGTAGGGATGTGAATCGTTTTCCATATCGTCTTAACGATAGAAATCGTGTGGCAGGGCAAGAAAATCGTCTTAGGCACGATTTTTTAGTTAAAAAATCGTTAAAAATCGTTTTTTCCGATTAGTGCGCACTAACTCGAGTTAGTGCGCACTAACGGGAGTTAGTGCGCACTAACTGGGAGTTAGTGCGCACTAACTGAAAATGATACAATTTGACACTTTTCAGGTCAGTTAAGGTCAGTTTAGGAATGAATATGTATTTCTATTGGCTGCCCTCTTATTTATTCATGTTACCAAGTTTCCTACTGACAGTATATGGGGGATGGGAAATGGAAACAGTTGGTAGCTTGACAAAACAAGTAATGTGATCAGTCAATGTGACTAGAACTTGTGCCCTAACCCTGATACCAGGGGTATTGTGATCTTCCTGCACACAGTGCCCTATCCCTATTAATACCAGGAGTGTTGTGATCTTCCTGCACACAGTGCCCTATCCCTAATACCAGGGGTGTTGTGATCTTCCTGCACACAGTGCCCTATTCCTGATACCTGGGGTGTTGTGATCTTCCTGCACACAGTGCCCTATTCCTGATACCGGGGGTGTTGTGATCTTCTTGCACACATCCCGATATCAGGGATAGGGCACTGCATGCAGGAAGATCACAACACTCCTGGTATTAATAGGGATAGGGCACTGCATGCAGGAAGATCACAACACCCCTGGTATCAGGGATAGGGCACTGTGTGCAGGAAGATCACAATACCCCGGAGGAGTGAGGGTCAGGCAGCTCCCCCCTGTCTGTGAAGCCAGCCTCTCACTAGTAATGCAGGGAGGGAGCTGTCTCAGACTTCACCATCCTCCCCCCCCCCTCACCCACACACCATTCACTAGCTGGGACATGGGGGAAGTCAGGAGTGAGGGTCAGGCAGCTCCCCCCTGTCTGTGAAGCCAGCCTCTCACTAGTAATGCAGGGAGGGAGCTGTCTCAGACTTCACCATCCTCCCCCCCCCCCTCACCCACACACCATTCACTAGCTGGGACATGGGGGAAGTCAGGAGTGAGGGTCAGGCAGCTCCCCCCTGTCTGTGAAGCCAGCCTCTCACTAGTAATGCAGGGAGGGAGCTGTCTCAGACTTCACCATCCTCCCCCCCCCCCCTCACCCACACACCATTCACTAGCTGGGACATGGGGGAAGTCAGGAGTGAGGGTCAGGCAGCTCCCCCCTGTCTGTGAAGCCAGCCTCTCACTAGTAATGCAGGGAGGGAGCTGTCTCAGACTTCACCATCCTCCCCCCCCCCCCCTCACCCACACACCATTCACTAGCTGGGACATGGGGGAAGTCAGGAGTGAGGGTCAGGCAGCTCCCCCCTGTCTGTGAAGCCAGCCTCTCACTAGTAATGCAGGGAGGGAGCTGTCTCAGACTGGTATCAGGGTTAGGGCACTGTGTGCAGGAAGATCACAACACTCCTGGTATTAATAGGGATAGGGCACTGTAAGAGATGACTGTAGTAGATTCAATAAAGATCTGATGTTTCTGCTCTCCTCACACCAAACAAAAACAAGAGACCTAGGAGTCATTATTGATGACCAAATAACCCTCAAAAAATTTATCAGTACAATCCTTAAAGAGTGCTTTTTCAAATTACATACACTCAAAAAATTGAAACCTTTGCTTCATGCATCTGATTTCCGGACAGTTCTACAAGCCATGCTGTTTTCCAAAACAGATTATTGTAATTCACTCCTCCTAGGCCTACCTAAAAATGCCATCCGCCCCTTACAAATCCTGCAAAACACTGCAGCCCGTATCCTTACTAACACAAACTCAAAGGAACATATTACGCCAGTTTTGAAGGAATTACACTGGCTCCCCATTCAATCCCGCATACACTACAAGACTCTAACACTTATCCATAAAGCCCTCCACAATCCTGAAATGAAATGGTTTAATAAATCAATACAACTTCAATCTTCTATTAAACCCACCAGAAATCAATACCTCGCCACATTACAAACCCCTTCACCTAAATTATATAACCATGTTTCCACCAAAGCACGAGCGTTCTCTTTTGCTGGCCCTTTGTTATGGAATACTATGCCCACTGAACTGCGCCTTGAGCCATCTCCCAAAACATTCAAGCAAAAACTCAAGACATGGTTATTCACACATGCCTATACGTGAAATATATATGTTGATCCTCTCCCATTTTCTCACTGCCTTCTCTACCCTTCTCCCCCTGTCTAGACACCATCTCTAATTCTCCTACCTCTGTTCCCACTGTAAATCCCTCTCTTTACAATTGCTATTAACTACTTTTGAAATGCTTTCTCCCCCCTCTTACTACATCTAATGTAGAACTACATCTCCTCTTAACCCTTTTCCCTTACCTCAGCCCCAATTTACTAGAATCCCGTTGCTACATCTCCTCCTAACCCTTTTCCCTTACCTCAGCCCCAATTTACTAGAATCCCTTTGCTCCCTAGTTCTGTTTAACTTACCTCAACTAATATACCCCCAAAGTATAGTTCTGTGTTTTTTAATAGATTCTACTTTTATTATATTTAAATATTTATATACATACTTTCGTTTAATATATAACTTGTTAAATATATAATCTGTTAAATGTACAATCTGTTAAATGTATAACGCTCCGGCGTAAGTTAAATCTGTTAAATCTGTTAAATCTGTTAAATGTATAACGCTCCGGCGTAAGTTCCTGTTCATTGTACACCGACGTGATATCTTTGATGAGCGGCGGTATATAAAAAATTATAAATAAATAAATAAATAAATAACACACAAGCAGAGAAGCCCTTCTTACAAAGCTGAGCTAGTGAGTTAAGTAGGAGGAAAAGTAAACATACTGGTGCCAGTGTGGCTACTTAAAAAATACACTTACCAACAATCAATTACATATATTTGAACTGTGTACAGTTCCAGCCAGGACCACCTTTCTAAAATGCACAGTGATTGGCAAATTCAACATGCACTAGCATTTCAGGTACCTGCTAACAAAAATAATAAACAAACAAGTTCTAGTCACGTGAGTGCTGATCATTACATTACTTTTTTTGTCAAGCTTCCAACTGTTTCCATTTCACATCCCCCCAACCATATTGGTAACATCAATAGATAAGAGCACAGCCAGCCAATAGGAATACATACATACATATTCATTCCTAAGTGACCTTTACTGACCTGGGAAGTGTGAACACTTTGTTTCATTTTCTGTTGGTGTTCGTTAGTTTCCAGTTCCATTTCCCATCCCCCCAACCATCACCTCAGTGGTAACCTTGATAACATCAATAGATAAGAGGGCAGCCAGCCAATAGGAACACATATTCATTCCTAACTGACCTTCAGTGACCTGGAAAGTGTTTATTTGTATCATTTTCAGTTAGTGCGCACTAAATCGAGTTAGTGCGCACTAACGGGGAGTTAGTGCGCACTAACTCGAGTTAGTGCGCACTAACACGATTTAACGATTTTTAACGATAAATCGTTAGAATTTCTATTGTATCGTGTTCTATAACGATTTAAGACGATATAAACATTATCGGACGATAATTTTAATCGTTGAAAAACGATTCACATCCCTACTGTGGGGAAAGGAGATTAAGAGGGGAGGGAGGAAGGAAAAGAAGGAAGAGAAGGGGAGAAGCAGAAGTGAGGATTTTGGGTTAGGAAACTTCAGAGATGGGTGGGATGGGGTAAGAACTTTTGCTAGATCACACATTACTTTATTTATCACTAAAATGTCTTTCTAAAAGGGGTGATTTGGGGGAATAATGGGGAGATTTCAATAATGCTCCTGAGTCTCTTGGCATTCCACAGATGAAGTAATGTTACTTGGAATGTATCTGGGCTAGGAACATCCATTAAGAACATAAGAACATGCCATACTGGATCAGACCAAGCGTCCATCAAGCCCAGCATCCTGTTTCCAACAGTGGCCAATCCAGGCCATAAGAACCTTGCATGTACCCCAAAACTAAATCAGAATCTGGTAGGGATATGCAGCAGGGAGAGATACGTTCGATTCAGTATTCATATTCATCGGGACCCAAATCCGTTACATCCGTTTTCGGGGGACCTTGATTCGTCCATTAGTTACGTATGGTATTCGTTTCCCATTAAAGTTAAAAAAAAAAAACCCATCCCAACCCTTTAAATTTAATTAACTACAACCCCCCACCCTCCTGAACCCCCCCCCCCCCCCCAAGACTTGCCAAAAGTCCCTAGTGGTCCAGTGGGGGGTCCTGGAGCATTCTCCTGCATTCCAGCCGTTGGCTGCCGGGATTCAAAATGGCACCGATAGTCTTTGCCCTTACTATGTCACAGGGGCTACCGGTGCCATTGGTCAGCCCCTGTCACATGGTAGGAGCACAAGATGGCGCCGGCTGTCCATTGCTCCTACCATGTGACAGGGGTCAACCAATGGCACCGGTAGCCCCTGTGACATAGTAAGGGCAAAGGCTATCGGCGCCATTTTGAATACCAGCAGCCGACAGCCCGAGTGCAGAAGATCGCTCCAGAACCCCCACTGGACCACCAGGGACTTTTGGCAAGTCTTGGGGGGTCAGGAGGGTGGGGGTTTTATTCGTTAGTGATACGTTGCATTCGTGGGGGTTCGCCATACATTTCAGAACCCCACAAATGCAACGAATAGGGACCTATATGCTGCGGATTGCGCATTCATTCAAAACAAATGCACATCCCTAGAATCTGGCAAGTACCCCAAAACTAAGTCCATCCTGGCTGAAGTTCATAGCAGATCGTAGAGTATATCTGCACTGTAAGCCACCACAGACTCCAGCAGCCCGGCCTGAATGGCAGATTCAGCAATGAGGAAACTCCTTGCTAACTCGTAGTAGCAGAGGGTAGGTCGGCTTAAGTACGAAGGCGAGCTGACGTCATCTGGAGGGGACGCACCTGAGGTTCCCGCCATGACATGTACAAAGGAGGTTCTTGAGCGTGCGCGTGCGTGCGCGCCTTAGGTGATTCCAGATCAAAGACGGATGTCTCCAGCGCCCACGCCATCCTGGGGATGCTGGGGAGGTCGGAATTGGCTGGGGGACGCCACCATTCTTCCAATGATTGATGGTGCAAGGAAAAAAGAGATGAGCATGAGAGGTCGCAGCTGTCTGCGACCGGGCGTAACAATCATGAGAGGTCTAGAACAGGTAAATGTGAATTGGTTATTTACTCTTTCAGATATTAGAAAGACTAGGGGGCACTCCATGAAGTTAGCATGTGGCACATTTAAAACTAATCGGAGAAAGTTCTTTTTCACTCAACGCACAATTAAACTCTGGAATTTGTTGCCAGAGGATGAGGTTAGTGCAGTTAGTATAGCTGTGTTTAAAAAAGGATTGGATAAGTTCTTGGAGGAGAAGTCCATTACCTGCTATTGATTAAGTTGACTTAGAAAATAGCCACTGCTATTACTAGCAACAGTAACATGGAATAGGCTTAGTTTTTGGGTACTTGCCAGGTTCTTATGGCCTGGATTGGCCACTGTTGGAAACAGGATGCTGGGCTTGATGGACCCTTGGTCTGATCCAGTATGGCATGTTCTTATGTTCTTATGAATTCTTTGTAGATCGAGAGCGGGTTTAGATTCGAAGGAGAACCCCCTGAAGCAGAGTTGCTATCGAAACATGGCCATGTCGGGGCTGTGATCAAGGTGGACACTTAAGATAAGTTTCAAAAGGTTTTTTGCTCTCTTGACTTTTTTGAAGTAAAAACTTGTGCTGATAACCCGTACCGGGACCTTCATGGTGATGGGACTTATTTTTAAATAAATGAAATCAAAAACAGATAAAAGATGAGAAAATGAAAGTCAAAGAAGAATAAAATAAAATAAAGTAAAAGTGGACCAAAGGGACACACAGCTTGTTGGCATTTTCAAGTTGTATTCATGAAGGTCCTACAAATATAATATTGAAGTAAAATGAAAATATTAAAAATCATCCTGGGGAACATTGTGGTGTTTTTTGAGATATTCTTTATAGTTTCCTCAGATTTCCGAGGGAGTGGGGCTTTTGTTCGATTCCTGGGTACATGGAAGCCATACCTAACATAATGCTGTGCTCCTGACACTCCTGTCCTACTCCTCTCCTCCCTCCTTTTCCCCTCCAGGCTGACCTCTCTCAGCCTTTGTGTTACAGTTTCCTAGTGGGATAATTTCTACCCAGACTGAGGCTGGAAGGGGAGGAATGGAGACAAAGGCAGAAGAATAAAGGAGGGGAAGGCTGACTCAGTGACATTCTTCAAATTGCAAGCAAGCTTTCCTCCCCCTGACCCCTTTAGAAACTAGTTAAAATAAACAAATAATAAATAGAAAATTATTTTCTATGAAAGTAACGTGCACAGTCAGGCCGATGTGATATTGGTGCGGTGAAAACGGGCGCTCATGATTGAGCGCCCGCTCTCCTAATGCATGCCGATCAACCTCTCCGGGGCACCCGATTTAATATTTAAATCGACTGCTGTGGTAAAAAGGAGGCACTAGGAGAGATTGTGTGCCCCTAGCGCCTCCTTGTCAGCAGACGCCCAGGAGAGGTGGCTGTCAGCAGGTTGGGAAAACAGACACTCAATTTTACGAGTGTCTGCTTTCCTATCCTGTGCACAGCCACATATTAGGGAAATGGGTGCTCGTTAATTGAGCGTCCCTTTTCCTAACCTGACCATGGCACACTTTTTTTTTTTTAACGTTCTCCTCCTTTTTGTTCCTCCGACTTAATATTGCCATGATATTATGTCAGAGGAAGTACAGAAAAGCAGTATTTTCTGCTTTTCTGTACACTTTTTGGACTGCTCAAAAATGAACGCCTGCTCTAGGCAGGCATTAATTTCTGAGGATAAAAAAATGTACGCGTTGGGCGCACATTTTTTTTTTTTTTGCATTGGGGAGAATAGCTAATAGCTTTATCAACATGTATTTACATGTGATGAGCGCTATTACCTTCGCCGGGGTTGAAAGCGCGTTTTGGATGCGCTAATCCCCTTATAGCATAAGAGGTTGTGGATGCACATCCAAGACGTTTGTCCAACCATGGGTTATCCAGTGCACTCGGTTGAGCGCATTGTATTGCATCCGCCTGAGTGTTAGCTGAGGTTTTTCTATATTCCTGTCTTTATTTGATATTTATTCTGAATGAATAAATGTCAGATAGTGGTAGAAGTATCCTAGTGAAGAGAATGGTGTTTCTATGACAGCAATTCATCAAGAAGCATGTTCAAAGGTCTGCCATCTAAGGGGAGAGGTAGATCTGAAGGTGTCGATTTGAGGAACAGGGGGCATCACAGATTCATCTGACTAGTAGGTAATTGCTTGGGATGTTCATTCGTTTTGAATAATGGGCAAAACGCAACAAATGAGGCCATTTTTGGTTTGGAGAAATGATCCAAACTGAAAATGAGGCTCAGACAAAAATATCCAAACATTTTAAGGTATTTTCATATTTGTGCTTTAAAAAAAATGGGCCACCAGCAGAACCAGACCTGGGCCTATTCCTGCCCTATTGCTCAGGTCTGGGCTCAGGCCCAGGTCTGGGTCTGATGCCAGGGCCCAGCCTTAAGCCAGGTACTGGCTGCCAAGGCCAAGGCCTAGGTTGATGCTGGGGCCCAGCCCGAGGCAGATACTAGTTGTCAAGGCCCAGGCCTATACCTAGGTCTGATCCTGAGTTCCAGCCCATAACTGGATCCCTGTCACTGAGGTCCAAGCCTAAGTCTAGGTATAAAGCCGAGGTTGGGTTCCATCCCTGAGTCCTGGGCCAGGTTTAGGCCGAGACCCAACACCAAGTCCCAAGGTGAGGCTATGTCTCGATTACCTAGGCTTTGGCATGACACTGGGGCGCAGCTGAGGTTAGGTCTCATTGCCAAGGCCTGGGCCTAACATAGGCCTAGCGCCCAGACTTAGGCTGGGTCCTAGACTCTTAGGCTCAGACCTACACCCAGTTCTGACTTGTCCTTTGCAGGCGACTGAGCCTACGACTAGGCTTAGGCCGCTATTGACTTTAATATAAAATGTAAAAAATGAATGAAACAAAAAAATTTTTTTTTTCATTTCAAATGAACCTAATGATTGACTGTGACATACAAAACAAATTGACAAATCAAAACAAAGTTTTAGACCATGTGCACCTTTAGTAATTGCAGTATCTGAAACCCCAGAATGCTGTAGGGCATGTGCTGGGCACAGCCACGCTGGGGCATGGTCCTTCTTTCTTTAAGATGAGGAAGGGACCTGGATGATTGATTTCACAGGATGTCCGACTAGATATGGCAGATATGGGTTAGAGCAGTTGAGACTGTGTTGTTATCTTTGTGGCAGACAGATGTTGCTTGGATTAGCACTTGTGGCTCAAGTATAGGGAATTAAGGAATGTTTATATGAGCTAATAAAGCTGCAGCCTATTATTATTCAACAGTGTGTATGTCTGCTTATTATACTGACGTGCTGGAGATCTTGACAGTGATTAGGAACCAGGTTGGTCATGGCTGCCTATGTTAGTTCATATTATTGAAGTTTTATTTGTTCATATATTTGTTCTCTCTCATCTCTGCTTCTTTTATACTATGAGCTCAATTCACCTAAATCCATTATAGCCTTCATAGGGCAACTATTTGAAAAAAAAAACTGTCATAAAGCCAATATTCAGGCAGCATTAGGAAATAAAAAAGAAAATATTCATCGTGACCTGAAAACCACAGCCATTCATACATGCCTATTATTCACATCGGAGTGTCTTTGGACCCAAATAGATTTATTCCTATTCGAAGCAGGCATGTCTGGGTTGGAGCACAGCCTGAGGTGCGTAGTACTTATTACTTGCTATGTGAAAAATGTGGACACTTTTACAACTTTTTTTTACATTTGCAAAGAAACAGATAAACTAGCTGCAACAAAACCTCTTCTTTAACTCTGTCAGAAAATAGTTTTGCCTGTAATTAAACACTGCATGAACTTTTTTATATACAAAAGATACCTTTCAAGAGCCAATGATTCTTTTCTTACTGTGTCATAACCTAACCACTACAATAGTCTGTACTACAATCCTGGCATCTCTCTTATCCTACGCTAAGCTTCTTTTTAATTTCAAACACAGACACACAGCATAGAAAAGAACAAGTACTTAAAATTTCTTTTTAACCCTGCCTAACCACCTACAGTTCCCATCTTTACAATTTCTTCCCAGGTCTACAAAACAAGCAAAAAAAGCAAATGATCAAAAGTGAGGTTGAAAGAGGAAACAGCAGTACCCCAAGGAATTTCTGAAGGATAAAGAGTGTTCAAAAAAATAATTTTCCTTGTCACCCAAATTAGTAGTAGTCAAGATGGATATAAATAGTAATGTTTTTCTTGTATATACCTTTGGGGAAACTATTGTGTAAATCTTGAAATGTAAAAAGAATTATGACATGTACAGTTCAGTGGTCATATACTCTGTATATTCTAATTACATTACTTTTTACCTCAACTCTCATGAAAGAAAAAGCACCAGATTTGTTATCGTTCTCAAAAAGCAACCAATCAGATGATGATTGTTGGAAGGCAGAAACATATACCTATTGTGCTGTAATTACCCATCTTCTCATTGAAGAACTCAGGAGATCTTATCTTCTCTAATTTGCATGAAATGTGTTTCATTTGTGCTAAAATAAAAAAAACCCTATATATATATATATATATATATATATATATATATATACATACATACAAGAGTTTCCTGTTTGCTGGAATGATTAATATTAATATTTGGTTTGAGGCTTTTGCATTATATTATCCTTCAAGTAAATTCATATTTCTCTAAAATTAATAACAAAACAGAACCTTATTAAACTCATGTCTGTTTACTTCATTTCTTATGCGTGGCAGTAGCCCAGCTATGGGATTTTCATCCCCAATGCTGTGTTGTTGACAGTGCCTCCATACTTTGTGACAGTAGCTCATGAAGCACAATAAAAGATAGGCAATGTGTTCCCAGCTAGCAGTTTTCCTTGGTTATCTTCTAGAAAATTCAATTTCACCCAGCAAATAGCATATTGTCAACCTTCACAAAAGGTTATTGCATCAATTAAACAACTGCACAAATTATACAATTTAAGACTCTAAAATATGTTTAGTTGAATGGTCTTGTGCAAAGTGAAAATTTGGTTAGGCTGACATTGAGAAATTCAGCTTTGCATTTATCCTTCCTGACTTCACCTCCTCCATGTATGAAATGTTTTTTAATATTTTTCATAATAACAACTTCTTTGATGTTGATAGTAGGGATGTGCATTTATTTGAAATGAATTGGTATAACATGATGAATGCATGTATTTTTGCTTCATTTGTGGACTCCTAAAATGAATGGAGGTGTTCCATGATTGAAACATACATTTCTGTCTTATTTGTTTGTTTCCCATTAAAGTCTGTGGCACATTAAAGTCTATGGTTTTCATGATCCAAAGTCAAGACAAACCTTTTCCGTTGGAAAAAAATCAGCAGAACCAGGGTTCACGATTTAAAACTCCAGGGAGGAAGACTCAGAACTAATGTCAGGAAGTATTTCTTCATGGATAGGGTGGTGGATACCTGGAACACCCTTCCGGAGGAAGTGGTGAAGACCAAAACTGTGAAGGACTTCAAAGGGGCGTGGGATAAACACTGTGGATCCATAATCTGTATGTGACACGGCGACAGACCATACAATTTATCGAAAGGGGCCGTGCAATGATGTCAGGTGGAAAGCAGGCCAGCGGGAGATTTAAATCTCGATGGCCACCGCAGCACTTCTTCCTCTTCCTCCTCAGTCCACTGAATACAGTGATTTCAAGCTGCAAATTCAGCGTGACCCAGCAGTTTCCTCAGATACCAGGTAGCAGAAAACAGCGATGATTGAAGGTTGCACGCACGTGGAAGGGATTTGCTCCTGGCTGGCAGTGCACGTCTTAAAAAAAAATAATAATAATAATACATTTAAAAGATTAAGAACCTGCTGCTACCATGAAGTGCATGTGAATTAAAAGGGCAGGGGAAAACAAGAGGCTAGCCAGTTAGCTTAAGTCAGAGGCTGGAACATTATTTTACTTATTTTATTTTATTTAGAAGTTTTTATATACCGATGAACGTTGGGAACATCTCACTGGTTCACATTAAACGAAAATCAGCAACAAGCACTTTACAGTGAAACAATGAAAATGTGAATATAAAGATAGGGTAGCATTGAACGATTTACAAGTTATAAGTCATAAAGTTTTAAATAAGAAGCTTAAAAATATCATTAATTACAAGATTAACACTATTTACAAGAATATCACTATTTACAAGAATGTCGTGATGGACAGTGGGGAGTGGGTGTCATGGAAGGGAGTAGACTTCATGGGAGGGCGGTGTGCTGATCAGAGTATGCTTGTTTGAAAAGGTAGGTTTTCAGGTCCTGTTTGAATTTTTTTGGGCATGATTCTTGACGTAGTGAGGGGGGGAGTTTGTTCCAAAGTGGGGGCGCAGCTAATGACAGTGCCCGAGCTTTAGTGGAGCTGAGCTTAGAGTCTTTGGGTGATGGGATATGCAGTGTCACTCTGTGTTGCTGTCTTGTGGGTCTGTTTGTGTTGTGAAATGTAAGATGTTCTTCTAGCCAGTGCATATTTTGGTTATGGAGGGCTTTGTGGACTAGGGTGAGAGATTTGTAAGTTATTCTTGCAGTGACTGGAAGAATAACAACATAACATAAAAAACAACATAGACAAAGGGGATACGACTGACACAGTCTGCTCGATCAGGCCACCCCTTGCCTCCTGACAGGGCATGCCAATCCCAGTTTCCCCAGACCAGACCTGCAGGGTGAGAAACGGTCTCTGCATAATTTAAAAAAAAGAAAAAAAAACCCCAAATTCGGCACAACCATTTGAATTGAGGCAGGGCAGTATAGTGGTCCACAGTGGTGCACCAACATTTGTCATGAATGCACCAACACTCAAACTCCTTGGCTGCAGCTTGCAGGCACCAGCAAAGTACGCAACAGGAGTGCTAGCTGCTTCCAATACAACGGTGCCCATTGAGTCAGAACGCACAAGGCTGACCAGCAGGGAGCTGACGGGGATAGGTAGGGCATCTGGGCCACCATGGGGAGCTAAGTCAGCATCAAAATGTCTGGGAGGTGCAGGAACAGAGAGGTGCAAGTCCCCACCAAGCAGGACCAATTGGTTGCATCAAAAAATCCTAGAGGCCACAGAGGAAAATCACAAGGCAGGGGCACTGCAAGAGCAAGCATGGCCACAGCAGCAGTCAGCCTACTGCAGCCCCTGGTAGGTATCCCCAGGATGGGATGGATGCTCGTCAAGATGGGGTTCCACCGCCAGACACTAGCATAGCAGCACCACAAAGTGGGGTGCCTGCACTGTCCGGACAGGTTAGATCATGTCCTTGTAACCCCTCAAGATTGGAGCGCCAAGAAATCCATCAACAAAGGGATGCCATGCAGCATAGATCCACCTCCCGGTCATCTCTTGGTCCTCCTTCAAAAGGCTGTGGAAAAGCATCAGCCCTCGATATTGACAGCATTCAAGGCTTAGTTACAGGGAGTATTCTCCTCTAGATTATTACAGTCATAGGTTCAGAGGAGGATCTAAGTTATAGCCCTGGCTCTGGGTTCCCGCAGCATAGGGACCTGTATTACTTGCCTTGTAGGAACACCCAACACAATATCATTACAGGAAATATTCCCCATACCAGAGTCATAGTCACAGGAACTATAGGAAGAATAGTACTTATTCACCCCCCCCCCCCCCCATGCAAGGGAAAAAAAAATAACAAATAGTCATCGCACTGCTGTAGGTTGATGTGAGTGGATGCACAGTGCCTGCATGCTGAGGCACAGTCAGTACACATACCTGTTGCCCTCCAGAGCCAGCATGGCGGCTCTGGAGGGCAACAGGTATGTTGCCCTCCAGAGCACAGCACAGCCCATGGGTCACAGTACTACAGAATTGCCTTTGCCTCCAGTACCAACATTCATGGCATCAACAAAACAAGGAGAGTCAACGTCTTTGGTTACGGGTGAAGCGGTACAGCAGGGTCATAGTCAAAGGGAAAAGCAGAAGTGGCTGAGCTACAGGAGATCTTCTTGTTTTCTTCTTCCTGCTTCAGCAAGTCATCCCTCTCTTCATCCTCCTCTTCCAGGGCTTTGCGATCTTTATCTGTGGCAGCGGTGTTGAACTATGCAGTCATGATGGTGTCCATTGGGCTAGTTGGAGCGGAGCACGAACTATGGGAATCCATATGTAAGTCATTGCGCCATCACATCAGGTATCGGCATGACATTGACATTTTCAGGTTGTTGGAGGGGTACAAGAAGCGAGGCCAGACTAGGAGAGAGAGAAAATGGGAGCTAGAAACAGTCAAGCCACCAAAGAGAGAAATTGTCAATTGGGTGTGCTCCTTTGTGCAGACTCCAATTTGGGTCCCTACAAAGAATATAGCAGCTTCGCGTTGCTCAATTACGATGAGGCCTTTCATGAGAAGATCGCCAGTAAGAGTTCCACATCTTGGGACATGCATGACATCAGCCTGTGGCTCACAAAAATGATGACCAGTATGTTCTATGCCAAGGCAAATTTGCAGCCCTTTTGGAACATCCACATGCACAGTGGTCAGTTAAAGTGGCCTCAGGTTCCCAATGATGTATGCTGGAGGTTTAACTGGGAGGTATGCTCAGGGACCAACTGTGTATATATAAACATGTCTGTAACTGGTGTGCAGCCCCCCACCCAGCCAGTAAATGCATGCAAAGAAACAACAAGTAGAGAGAATTGCCTTACCATTACTCCACCCTGGTGCAATGGCATTATCCCAATAGGGAGACAGCTGCTATGACACTGAGCAGATTCCGTGAGGGTTTTGTCATTCCATATGTGGGTCACAGGTGCATGGGGGAGGTCTCTAATGTACCCTCCATGCTTTCAATTCTTTTGTGGTCACACAGCTCCAATGTTCTGTTAACCTGATTTTAATCTTATGGGTAGTACGTCCAATATATAATTTTTGACTCAGGCACTGCAATGCATAGATCACAAAACTTGAATCACAGTCCACATCTTGTCTATGTGTAATTGTGAATCCAGTATTAGGATCCTTCCATTCTGTACCTGTAATAGCTAGTTTACAGTAGACACAATTATTGCATATCTTTTGTGTTGCTGAATATTCTTTGGTCGATGGTTTTTCTGATGTCATTGCTCGCACTATTTTCTGTTTAATATTAGTACATTTAGAATATGCAAACATCGGAGAATTGTTACAAATTTCAAGGGTACTCAATACATTCCAGTTTTTCTGAATGATATATTTAACTTCTTTAGTTAAATTAGTGTCTTTAAGAACACAAACAAACTTCTCTAACTCTGATCTTGCTCTATATTGTAACAGTTGTCGCCAATCAGAAAACCAAGCTCTTTTATAAGCTTTTTTGATAACATTGGTTGGATGTCCTCTTTGTTTCAATCTTCTTGTTAAGTCCGAAAATTGATAATGAAATTCCTGATCTTCTGAACACACTCTGCGGAGTCTAAAAAACTGAACTAAATATTCAGGTGACTAGCCCCTAAAACCTTGCTTTGGGACAGTGCAGCTATTTTTAACATATAAGGAAAATTAAATAAAAGTGACTGACACCTCTGCCCTGGTCACCAGGAAGGCTAAAAGAGACAGTTCCATAGAAAGCAATGATTTTTAAAAGTGGTACTACTTATGACATCAGTGGAGCAAGGATGCTCTGGGAGAAATATATTTTCCAAGTGGGGAATTAAGCAGAAGGCAAGAGGCTTTTGCAGAAGGAAAAACTGCTGTTTGTCAGCTTTGACAAGCCTCAAAACCATTTGTGTTGGAGCTAGCCTGCCCTAAGGGGAACAGCCAGAAACTAGTAGGGATGTGCATCATTTTTTTATGATGGGTCGGGTTACGGATCGGGCAACCCGTAGAAAACTTCATTTTCCAACGAGTCATTTTTTTTTCTCAGCAATTTTTGCCGGGGAAAAAACCCCCCATCCCAACCCTTCAAATTTAGCTAATTACAACACCCCCCCCCCCCCCCCCCCCAAAAAAAAACTTGCCTAAAGTCCCTGGTGGTCCAGCGGGGATCTAGGGAGCGATCTCCTGCTCTCGGGCCATCGGCTGCACGGTGGCCCTTTGCCCTGACCATGTGACAGGGGCTACTGGTGCCATTGGTCAGCCCCTGTCACATGGAAGGAACAATGGATGGCCCACTCCATTTTCTAAGATGGTGCCGGCCATCCATTGCTCCTACCTTGTGACAGGGACCAACCAATGGCACCAGTAGCCCCTGTCACATGGTAAGGGCAAAGGGCCACCGGTGCCATTTTGTTTCCTGCAACCAACGGCCCGAGAGCAGGAGATTGCTCTCGGGACCCCCGCTGGACTACCAGGGACTTTAGGCAAGTTTTGGGGGGGTCAGGAGGGTGGGGGTTTGTAATTAACTAAATTTGAAGGGTTGGGGTGGGTTTGGTTTTTTTTTAAATAAATGTGCCCCTCCCCCCCCCCCTCGCTAACCCGAACAACGAATTTTCTCCGAAGTTCGGGGAAAATCCATCTCAGGATTCGGGTCCTCCTACCCATGCCGAATTGGACTATTTCTTTGAAATTTTCCAATTCAGCAAAAACGATTGCACATCCCTAGAAACTAGTAATACCGCTGTTACTGAGTTAGTGTCCCTGGGAAATTTGAAAGAAAGAGAGAAAGGAAGAAAAAAAGAGAAGACCAGATGCCAGCAACCTGAGGACCTATTACCTTGAGCTTGGATCCCGGATAAGTGTGTGCATACACCTAAAAAAGAAAATAAAACTTTAAGTCTAGCCAGACTAGCAAACTAGCAGACTAGCAAGCGGCAGACAACACTAAAAGTGGACAGAAAACACATAAGAAAAAAGAAAGAAAAGATACTTACCATAAAAGGGACTCTTGGTTTCAGAAGAGTCTGGAAAAAGATAAAAGTACTGGGGAATAGAAAACATACAGGATTAGACAAGAAAGCACCGGCACACAGCATTTATTAGAGATAATTGTTCCCAATAGCCTAGAAACTCTACATCACAACAAACGTAATTGTAAACACCGTGAATATGAATTTTACACGTGAATAGTACCTTAGAGGTATACCTGGTCATGAACTTCTTCACTAAACAATTGATTGTCTTTAACGATATAATGTAACTGAACCTTTTGTGGCACCTAAGAACATAAGAAACTCTCATGCTGGGTCAGACCAAGGGTCCAACAAGCCCAGCATCCTGTTTCCAAAAGAGGCCAAACCAGGCCACAAGAACCTGGCAATTATCCAAACGCTAAGAAGAACCCATACTACTGATGCAATTAATAGCAGTGGCTATTCCCTAAGGGGTAGATTTTATAAATTTGCGTGAGCGCGTACTTTTGTTTGTGCACCAGGCGTAGGCGCGCTTATCTTATAAAATCTGGGGTCGGCGCACGCAAGGGGGTGCACATTTGTGCAACCTGCGCACGCCGAGCCCAGCGCATGCTGCCTGTTCCCTCCGAGGCCGCTCCGAAATCGGAGCGGCCTCGGAGGGAACTCTATTTCCACCCCCCCCCACCTTCCCCTCCCTTCCCCTACCTAACCCACCCACCCCCCCCGGCCCTATCTAACCCTCCCCCACCTTTGTTGGCAGATTTACGCCTGCTGAAAAGCAGGCGTAAATCTGCGCGCGCCAGTGGGCTGCTGGCGCACCATCACCCGACCCGGGGGCTGGTCCGGAGGCCTCGATCATGACCCCGGGCCGGCGCCACCCCCCCGGTCCCGCCCCGAACCGCCCCTGACCCCGGACACGCCCCCTCCCCGCCCCTTTTACGAAGACCCGGGACTTACGCGCATCCCGGGGCTGTGCGCGCACCGGCGGCCTATGCAAAATAGGCGCGCCGGCACGCGAGTGCCCTACGCGCATAAATCCGGCTGGATTTACGCGCGCAGGGCTTTTAAAATCCGGCCCTAAGTAAACTTGATTAATAGCCATTAATGGACTTCTCCTACAAGAACTTATCCAATCCTTTTTTGAACCCAGCTACACTAACTGCACTAACCACATCCTCTGGCAACACATTCCAGAGCTTTATTGTGCGTTGAGTGAAAAAGAATTTTCTCCGATTAGTCTTAAATGTGCTACTTGCTAACTTCATGGAATGCCCCCTAGTCCTTCTATTATTCCAAAATGTAAATAACCGAGTCACATCTACTCATTCAAGACCTCTCATGATCTTAAAGACCTCTATCATATCCCCCCTCAGTCGTCTTTTCTCCAAACTGAACAGCCCTAACCTCTTCAGCTTTTTCTCATAGGGGAACTGTTCCATCCCCTTTATCATTTTGGTCGCCCTTCTCTGTACCTTCTCCATTGCAACTATATCTTTTTTGAGATGTGGTGACCAGAATTGTACCTGTTAGAATGTACTATAGTATGCATCCATCTACATTAATTTATGTGCCCTCATGTAAACGTTGCAATGGTATTTAACTTAACGACGGTATAGAAAAGCTTTTAAATAAATAAATAAATAAATTTTCTTATGATACAGATCTGAAGGTTAAACAGAGTAAAGTGAAGATCATCACACAAAATAATAAAAGCAATATGCATCTGACTTGGAGTTTCATCCATCAGAAAGTTCCTAGGAACAAGAGAATAGAATTGTTAATATTGTTTTTGTATTGCTACCATCAAAGACAAAGTTGGAAAATATTTACAATTTCTGATTGTTGTCTAATTATCTATGGTTAACAAAAGTTTTTTGAAGTATTATTCCAAAAATACATGCTAAAGAACTTGTTTACTACAAGTATATTTCTAATCCTTCTCTTTTTGCTAAAAAAATAAACTTTTTAAACTTGTTCACCAGCAATTGTTTATTTCCAAGGTACTCCAGGTAACATCCTCTTTCAGGATGGTTACCCTAAATTTCTTCCTGCTGCCCCTCCCTGCCCCTGGGAGACTTTGCTGGTTAGGTTCTTGACCCCATCCCTGTGCAGGATACCCAGTAGGGAAGAGGGCAAACAGCCCACCCTGTGAGGTTCCATCTAGAGGCCTTGCAACACAGCAACGTTTCGTTTAGCCCCCCTCCAGCCTCAGACACAAAGCAGGAGAAGGTCACTGCCACAGAGGGATGTTGTTTAGACCAGTACGCCCTAGCAGCTTCTCGCTGCTAAGGTTTCACTTCAAGGGGGACTATTATTAAGATAAGTATCTGCCAATGGGATGCTCAGTATCTTGCACTTAGGTCAAGATTTTCAGCTTGTCCCTAAACTGGGCCACTGAGGAAGTGGCTAGCATAAGATCCTTGGTACACTGCAAGAACAGCTTCCTATTTGTAGGAAAAGGGGGGGTACAACCAAATGCACAAGGTTTTTTGATGCATTCCATGAGTTGGTGCAGAGGTTCAGCTTCCCCTTGCGCATAAGTCCCGGGGCTTCGTAAAAGGGGCGGGAGGGGACGTGTCCGGGGGCATGTCCAGGGTCAGGGGGCGGTTTGGGGCGGGTCCAGGGTGTGGCGCCAGCCCAGGGGCGTGGTCGAGGCCTCCGGACCAGTCCCTGGGTCGGGTGATGGCGCGCCAGCGGGCTGCTGGCTACGCACGTATCTTATAAAATCCAGCGTACTTTTGTTCGCACCTGGTACACGAACAAAAGTACGTGCGCATAAATTTATAAAATCTACCCCTTAACTTGTTCCAAAAAGGAAAAACTCAACAGACAACCTCTTCGTCTCTAATCAACACTAAAAATATTATAGATTTTGTATATACCGCAAGCCTGGCGACTTGCCTACCCAAACTTTTTGAAGGAGGCCTTCCGGTCTTTTAATCATCTGCAGTTAAGGTCTTTAAATATGCACGCGTCCTTGTGCTAGAATTAAGACTCACATTAAACCGATCGCGGTGCAGTTAATATATTCAAGTTTGTCAATTTTTTTCAATTTTATTAGTTTTTCAATTTTTCAGACCTCTTTGTAATCCCAATATGTGCAATTCAAATAATATGGCATCAGCGCAATATACAATGGCATCAGCTCAGCACCCGGCCGATGTTTCGCTAGACAGCTTCGTCAGGAGCTGCTGATATTAGTCCTTTACTGCCATTTTTAAAGGGATCACCGCTTCATCCATACTTCATATAATCAAGTTCCTTTTGTCTGTTCAAAATCCTGTATAGATAAAAATAAACTTGTAAACTACTTTCAAATAGCTATAGTTCCACTTATCTGGTGTTGATAGAGAACATTTCAACCTTCTAACAGGATGTCCATCGTCTCAATAGATTCGAACCCAACAGGAACAGAAACCACTGCAACATAAGCTGTCGACTTAAAAAGAGAGAACGGTAGCCAATCAGAAATTACATAAGCGACATGACGTCAGAACTGTCTCCAGTGTACTGAACTGGTATCTTACAGAAAAACATTTAATTCCAGTTCTGCATTCAGTCCTTTAGGATGCAAAGTGTCTAATAAATGTATCCACTTCTGTTCGATCTGCATTATTTCTTATCCCCGCCAATTCGGCACAATTTGCTGTATGACACATACTTTCAAATCATCAAACAAGTGTCCTTTATCCAAGCAGTGCTAAACAATAGGTGCATTTAAACGTTTCGTGGCCAAACTTGACCAATGTTCAATTATCCTGGTGCGCAACTGTCGTGTAGTTTTGCCTACATAAGTCATTTTACAAGGACACATAATAATATATATTACCCCCATAGATTTACACGTAGTGGGCCTAATTTTAAAAAGCATTTACTCGAGCAAAACTGGTTTTTGTTTGAGTAAATACACTTTACTCAAGTAAGTGGGCTTTTCAAAATTGCTACAATATATGCCATTGAATTGTCCATAGGATTTACTCAAGTAAGTGCACTTTACTCGAGTAAATAGCTTTTGAAAATTGCTACGATAGTATGTCACATTTACATGCGTAACTCCTTTGAAAATGACCCCCAGTGTGTTGTTTTAAGGTTACAGTTAGTTGGGGATTTGTAAACTTATTGGGGGTAATTTTCAAAAGGAGTTACATGCGTAAATGTAGCTACTATTGTAGCAATTTTCAAAAGCCATTTACTCAAGTAAAGTGCACTTATGTGAGTAAATCCTATAGACAAGTCAATGGCATATATTATAGCAATTTTCAAAAACCTACTTACTCAAGTAAAGTGAATTTACTCCAGTAAACCTGGTTTTTACTCGAGTAAATGCTTTTTAAAATCAGGCCCAATGTGAGTAATGTCAAGCATATTTGAGCATACAGAACAAGACCCGCAGGCTTTATGAGAGCCCAGATCCTGTCTTATTGGAAGAACCGTGGAATCTGAATGAACTAATTGATCTTGCGCATGTCGCCGAGCCTATGCAAAATAGGCTCGGCGCGCACAGGAGGGGTTTTAAAGGGTTACGCGCGTATGTTACGCGCGTAACCCTTTGAAAATCCGCCCCTTTATTTTTAAATGTTGCCTGCTGTTCTGGAATGACAAGGAGTTATCTGTGTATGACTAAAATCCATCATTAAAAGTGCTAATACAAGGCAGTTAAAATATTTCCAATTGATAAATTACAATTAGTATTCTTTTTACTGTTTACTTGTGCCAAAAGCTGGTGAGGAGAAGAGTAACACCTATACAAAAGACGACTGAATACCAAAGAAATTCTTGAACTATTGCCACAACAAGTCAAAATCCTGGATTAGAATGGGAGAGGAGTCTTATAATACCAAAATCCTAATGTGGAATTAATGAAATGCACTCGTCTCATGCTGGCATCCCACATTGGGCACTAAAGATCCCAGCTATCAGTATCCATCTACTTCTTTTGCAATAAACCTCAGGAAAAGCTGCAAGGCACAGAAAGAAAGTCGTACATCCCTGCAGAGTTAATGTGACTCTCTCTTACAGTTTAGCACAACAACAGGCAGTTGTGGTCTGCTCAGAAATAGAAAAACTTATGACCTTTTTTTATGCATTTCTCAATGGCATTATAATCCATCCTGCAATCCTTCTCAGTCTGAACACTATAACATTCTTTCACTAAAATGAGAACACTAAATCCTTAATATCAGGGGAGCTGGTGACAAGATGAAAGCATCTTAGAACGGACCTTGGAAATTATAAATTTGCGGTATTATTTAGTGAGGATTGTCTGGGTTAATGTATAATTCTACAATTCAACAAAAGGTCAATTAAATATAATGGAACAATGTCTGAAATTAAGCGATTTACAGGTATTATGCAGAAATTAATTTCCCCTAAGCTTTCCTAGGTACCCTACAAAGGCAAATAGAGAAAAGGACTAACCTGCATGGAGTGGCAGTTATTACCCTTAACAGAAGGCATGGAGTAACCTGCATGAGGCAGTAGTTACTACCCATAAAAAACTAGTAACAAGGTGAATAAATAAATAAATAAATAAAATTGCTGGACAAAATTATCCTTTTCTACCATCATTTACAATGTCACTATGTTACTATGTAAAATATAGTAACATAGTAATGACAGCAGAAATAGACCAAAATGGTCCAATGCCCAGCAAGCCTCCCAAGGTAGTAACTGCCCCTCCATGCAGTTTATCCCCTTGTTTCTCTTAAGGGTAGTAACTGCCACTCCGTGCCGGTTAAGCTTTTTTATTTATTCCCATCCTCTAGTCTTTTAGGGATCCACAGTTTTTATCCCATGCCCCTTTGAAATCCTTCACAGTTTTAGTCTTCACCACTTCCTCTGGAAGGGCATTCCAGGCATCCACCACCCTCTATTATACACAGAAGCCTTCTACAATAATTTTAAATTAATAAAAGCAGTTATATCTTAGCTGCACACTGGAAACAGTCTGGCTCCTCGCTGTGCAGAAAGGATCTGTTTGACTCCTATACACTTCTGAAAATACAGACAAGAAAAACATTACTAGCAAATATTGGTTGTTTTATTATGCATTTTTAAAAAAGGACTGGTGCTTTCTCCCAGTAATGATGGCATTTATACATTTCATCATTAAAATCTCATCTGTAGGTCTAAGCATACTGTTTAGTTTTTCTACAGGATTTAGAGCACGTTTCACACTATGGGGTAGATTTTAAAACCCCTGCACGTGTAAATTCTCTCGGATTTATGCACGCAGGGCACTCGCGCGCCAGCGCACCTATTTTGCATAGGCCGCCGGCGCACGCAAAGTCCCGGGATGCGCGTAAGTCCCGTGGCTTCGTAAAAGGGGCGGGAGGGGGCATGTACGGAGCAGGGGGCGGTCCGGGGTGGGTCTGGAGGCGTGGCGAAGGTTCGGGGGTGGGCCAGGAGGGTGGTCCCGAGTCCCTCGGCACTGTGGCCTGTGCCGGGGGATGCCGGGGCGGCGCGCACAAGTTACGCCTGCTTCAAGCAGGCGTAACTTGCCCAACAAAGGTAAGGGGGGGGGGATTTAGGTAGGGCTGGGGGGGTGGGGTAGATAGGGGAAGGGAGGGGAAAGTGGGGGGACGTGGAAAGAAAATTCCCTCCGAAACCTTCTGCCTTGCCTTGTTGCCTTCCTTGGCCCACCAACCTTGCAATGTAGCCTACTTTGGCTTCCTGCTTTGCTCTGGGGCCTTCCAGGACTCCTTACCTTAGTCTATGGCTTTCTAGGCTCTCCTACATTGTTCAGTGGCCTTCTGGGACTACTATCCTGCCTTGCAGCCTTTAGGCCTACTAGGGTTCCTTGCCCTATCTTGTCCAGTCCTGTCCCTGTCCAGCCCTAATTCTAACCAGTCTAGTCCATGCCCCCAAACCAGGCATTGCCTTCTCTTCAAGCTCTTGTTTGCCTGTCTTCAGTCCCTTGTCTGTTTTCCCTGCCTTGCCCTTGTCCTTTATTTCAAGCCTTGCCCTTGGTTCCAGTCAGTACCTCAATCCAGCTCCCTTTTAGTACCTAAATCCAGCTCCCTATGTCTATGTCTAGAACCAGCTCCCAGCCAGTACCTAAATACAGCTCTCAGTTTGTACCCAGATCCAACTTCCAGCCAGTACCTGAATCCATCTCCCAGCCTGTACCTGGCTCCCAGCCTGTGCTTGATTTCAGCACCAGCTATGATGTTCACTAGAAGGAAAGTTCTACCAGCCAGGGCCGGAGGAACCACTAGGCAAGCTAGGCCTGTGCCCAGGGTTCCACCATTTAGGGGGCGCCACGGCAGGCGGCAGAATTTTGAAAGGGCAAAAAGTGCCTTTTCAAAATTCTGCCAGCCCCCGCCTCACCGAGCCACCCTCCCGACGCCCCCCTTGTGGTCCAGCGGAGGGCCCGGGAGCGATCTGCTGCTCCCAGGGCCTCAGCTTCCACTAAGCAAAATGGAGCTAGTGGCCTTTAGCCCCTACCATGTGACAGGGGCCAACCAATGGCACCGGTAGCCCCTGTCACATGGTAGGGGCTAAAGCCACCGGCGCCATTTTGGTTAGTGGCAGCCGAGGCCCCGGGAGCGGCAGATCACTCCCGGGCCCCCACCTGGACCACCAGGTATTTTGTAAGTTTTCTTGTGGCGGGCGAGGGAGGGGAGGAGTTGAGGCTGCGTCTGGGGGCGGCGCAAGGCTGAAGGTGCCTAGGATGCCCAATCCCCTTGCACCGGCCCTGCTACCAGCCCCCAAAAACCAAGGGCTCAACCTGTGGGAGGGAGGCTGGTTAGGCAGAAGACCAGCTCTAGTCCTGTCTTGCAGTCCTGTGTCTCTTCTGCAGGAGTGATCCTTGATTCTAGCCTGCCAGAGTGTGACAGAATATAAAGGCCAAACAATCCATACAGGAGTGGGTGCAAGATTCCCTGCCAGCCTGGTGAGCAAAAAAAACAATTTTGTGCCACTACTTATTTTTGCAACTGGGGCAAATGTTGGAACCTACTACAATTCCTTGAAGTATTAAGTGTGGTTCTCTCAACCCAGGCCTGTGGAGGTGTGTGGGGTACAAAGTAGTAAACCCAGTATATGCAGAAGCCTGTCTGTCATGTAATACATCCAAATTGAGTCCCAGGCTGCAAACTCCTGCCTCTAACAACAGGAGATCTGCCTCTCTTTCAAAAAATACCCAGCATAGTCTCCCTGAAAACATCAGATAATATAGCCACAGTTTGCCAAGGTAATTTAAACTCTGTACCAGTAAGGGCAAAATCTACTTCAGTATGCAGCACTCCTTTGGTTCTTCTGCCCCTGTTTCAGATAGCAAGGGTTTTGAAACAGGAAGAGGTAGTTTATTCAGTCCCTGGAATTCAGCTTCAATCAGCTGCCTACAGCAAAACCTTTGTGAGGTCAGCTCTGTCTCCCACACCTGTCTTCTCAGGATCTTGCATGATTAAACCAGGTCCTGTAGCTAAGTCTAGTCCAGCTTCTCTGAATCCGGTTTAGGTTGTTTCAGCCATTGTTCCCAAGACTCTGATTACAGCTTTCTCTATACTGTCTCTGCAGACAGATGATCCATTCCCTGCAACAAGTCCTCTCTAGAATGAGTCCAGTCCACCTTGCAGTCTATTCAGACATTCTGCTTTACCCTGTGGCTTGCCCAGTCTTCCTGCCTTGCCTTGTAGCCTACACAGATCTTCTACCTTGCCTTGTGGCCTACCGAGGTCTCCTGTCTTACCTTTTAGCCTCCTACCTTGCCTTGTGGTCTGCTTCCTGCCTTGCTAAGGAGTCTTTAGGGTCTTCAAGGCCTCCTTGCCTTGCTCTGCAGCCTTCTAGGCTCTCCTGCATTCCTCAGTGGCCTTCTGGACCTACCAGTCCTGCCTTGTGGACTTCAGGCCTACTAGGGTTCTTTGACTTGCCTTGTGCCCTGTTGGACTTTCTGGTTTGCTGTTGTGTATCCTTCTCTAGTCCTGTCTTGTCCAACCCTAGTCCTTCCCAGTTGAGTCCTTGTCCCCAGTCCAGACCCTCTCTTCAAACCCTTGTTTGCCTGTCTTCAGTCCCTTGTCTGTTTCCCTGGCCTTGCCCTTGCCCTTTGTTTCAAGTGTTGCCCTTGGTTCCAGTCAATTCCTGGATCCAGCTCCCCATCAGTACTTAAATCCAGCTCCCAACCTCTGCCTGGATTCAGCTCCCAGCCTCTGCCCAGATGCAGTTCCCAGCCAGTACCTGAATTGAGCTCCCAGCCTGTGCCTGACTCCAGCTCCCAATCTGTCCCAGCTCCCAGCCTGTATCCAGCTTCCAGCCTGTCCTTGAATTCAGCATTAGCCATGATGTTCGGTAGAAGGAAAGTCCTACCAGCTACCAGAACCCAAGGACTTAACTTGCGAGGAAGGGGGGCTGGTTAGGCAGAAGACCAGATCTAGACCTGCCTTGCAGTCTGGTGTCACTTCTGTGATGGTGATCCCTGATTCTAGTCTACCAGACCATGACACAACCATAAGTCATCATTTTGTGCACACCACCAGCTTTGCAAGACAATTCTGATTTCCAGTTCAAAGCAAACAATCTAGTTTAGAAAATTCTGATTAAATTCAACAGTTTAAGAGTGCTGTATCAAAACAATGTTCAGCATTACTATATCTCTCGCTAGAACACATTTTAACAAACTGACACTGAATTATAAAAACAAGTGATCTGAGGTATTTGCTGATGTTATATCCTATTTTCAAGGCAGAGTTATATTTTACAGTACTGAAGCATGGAAAGCACAGCTGGAGTATAAGCACAGCTAGGGTGTTCTGAATAACAGCTCTGATAGAAAGTCATTAGTTTTACTGCATTTAATGACTATTACGTTTGGTTCAAAATTTGCATTTAAGATATCCATACCATCTGCTTTGTTGTTACCTTTTGGTGATTATAGAACAAAATGCTTTTGTTAAAAGTAGTATGAAACAAGCAAGTCATTTTAATGCTTTAAGACTCAGAAAACACAACATAAGTGGCTTTGAAATAATAGTGCACCTGTATGTCACAATGTGAGTTAATTTTCAACTCAGTTATCCAAAAAATGTTTTATAAATCTTCAGTACACAAACTGCACGCAGTCACACATAATACATTTTCATGGAGGTATGCAAGAATGGAAGACTGTAATAGCCCCCCAAAAGCTATTGCATTTTGATAACCTGTGTGGCTTTTTATTTGCTGCTTTAGGTTGCTCCAGAGGTAACCATTTAGTCAAATATCAGGATTTGATAATGGTGTGTGAGCAGCTTGGATGTACACAACTTCAATAAATGTAACCGATTGCCATTTTTGGTTACCAGTAAGCTCTGGGTAAGTCCTGTTTTCAAACTAGAGTAGTATACTTCTGTAAGGGGGAGGTTACCATTCAAATCCCTTTCAGGGGTCTGGAATGACCATACCCCAGGGAGGTTTTATATTCAGCAACCTAGAGTCAGTCTGTGGGCGTACTTTATGGGTTTTGTGAAGTTAGGAGATAGTGAGAAGCTTAACCTTTGTTGTTTTTTTCAGGCCTAGTCAAGGGAATCAGGCAAACCCGGCCTATGGAATCTGACAGGGTTCGGAGGGTTCCCTTCCAGTCTTCTTACTAGCTGGTTGGGGTATCCTTCTGGGTATATTTGGGCTTTGAACATTTTTTTGGTAGGAGGACTGGTGAGACTCTGTGCACCATCTGGACTCAGGGATTCGGGGAACCCTGTTTTCAGGGCTGCCCAGGTTAGGGAAGACCTGCCCCTCTAAAACTTGATGAAGATGGAGGAGCTGGTGACTCGGTGCCAGAACCCTCTGGTGTTAAATTGCTTTACAAAGAAAGATATTTTAATTTTGAGACTCAGGAGGAAGTGTTGGCTGCCCCTTCCTTCCTGAACATCAAGAGCTGGTGTTCTAGTGAGATTTCTCCCATAAGAGATACAAGCAACAAGAGAGTCTAAGAGAACTTCAAATTGTGAATATCAAATTAACTGAGGACACCACATACAGGAGTCTTTGCCCTTTGGGAGAGAGAAAGTATTTGCAGCTTACTGTGCAAAGACTATTTTGCCTATTTTCATCCAGGGTTGGAGGGGAGCCCTGTCAAATAAAAAGGGGGTACTTGTTCTACTCATAGCCTTCATGTTGCGACCGTCAGTCTCAGATAGCTTCGACCTCTGTGCCTCACCTTTCTTCCTTCTCTCTCCTCAAGCCTTGGGAAGATGGCTGCTGCTACGTCTTCATGCCGCTCTCTCTGGCGTTCCCGGAACGGTAACGGCGACGGTGTTCGCCATGGATTTCCTGAGTGCCTCCTAGGGTGCGCGCGTGCACGCCACCCACGTCTTTATACACATCATGGCGGGAACCTCGGGGGCGTCCCCTCCGAGTGACGTCACGCCATCCAGGTATTTAGCCTGCCCTTCATTTGCTAACAATCTGAGTTAGCAAAGATTGGATTCGCTCCGGTCTAAGCTGCTCTGCCACTCCCAGCAGCTGCTGGAAGCTCTCTCTGCTCTTTGGGGTTATCTCTAACCTGGGTACCCACTCCTCGGGGGCCCTTGTGCTTTCTTTCAGGTACCATTACTGGAGACTGGGTACTCGCTCCTCGAGGGCCTGCTCTCCTTACTTTGGTGCCTACACTTTAACTAATTCTGCCTGCCAGGATTCTCATCAATACAGCTATCTACTTCAGTGAGTAACTAACATTGTCAGCTTGTCTCATCTTCAGCTGCAGTGCTGGAGTCTGCATCCGGGACTCTGTCTTCTATCCTGCGCTGCCTACCATCTATCCGAACGTGGGACTGGTCTCCTCTCCTGAGGACCCCTGGACTGACTCAACTGGGTTATCTCACTGCTGCCATTCCTGGCAGTACCACCAAGCTGCATAATAAATATGAATTCTCTGTGTCTGCGTGTATTGAGTCTAGCCTAGTACTGTGGTTCCTCATGGGGCTCCTCCCTGTGGGAGTGGCCATCACCGCAGTACCCAAGAATCCACTCCAACACCTCAAAACCCTAACACTTCACTCTTCCACACCCTAGAGGGTGGAGATAACTGGGTCCCTGCGAGGAAATATCTTGCACAGGTCAAGAGAAGGAACTTTAATCAAGTTAACCTTATATGTAGAGCTTATACAGAGTGAATTGTGCCACTACACTATTATTATCTGCAAGTAATCTTTGACTTTGGACACCACCTCGGTATCTGGAGTGGTTCTTGCATCATGGGTCCAGAGTGTGTACTCCTCTCCCAGAGGTACGTAGACCTACCAGAGATACTCTTAGGGGCAGATTTTCAAAGGGTTGCACGCGTAACATACGTGCGTAACCCCCGAAAAGCTGCCCCAAGCTGCCCCTGCGCACGCAAGCCCCGGGACGCACGTATGTCCCGGGGCTTCAAAAAAGAGGCATTCCGGGGGCGGGGCCGTGGGCGGGGTGCCGGCCCGAGAACGTTCCGGGGGCGGGGACCGAGCCCTCCGGAACAGCCACCATGCTGGGGGATGGTGCGCTGGCAGCCAACCGGCGCGCGCAAGTTATGCCTGCCCAGAGGCAGGCGTAACTTTCCCGATAAAGGTAAGGAGGGGGTTTTAGATAGGGCTGGGGGGCGGGTTAGATAGGGGAAGGGAGGGGAAGGTGTGGGGGGGGGGGAGCGGAAGGAAAGTTCCCTCCGAGGCTGCTCTGATGCAGCGCGCGCATGTTATAAAATCGGGCGTAGATTTGTTCGCGCCGGGTTGCGCGAACAAATCTACACCCGCGCGCAGGTTTAAAGATCTGCCCCTTAGTATTTAGGGTCTTGAAAAGTAACTTTCCCCCATCCAACAAAGGACCCATACCTTGAGGAGAAAAGAGACAGTATCTAATGCTAGCCAGGGTCCTTGCTCAGAATATACCACAAATAAGATTATAGCCCCACCTGTGCGGACAAGCACACCACAATGGGGTTACATAAAGAAAGGGAATTGCAATCCCCATTCCTTCCTTGAACAGTGTTTAGCCTAGATGCAAACGTTTTACATAATTAACCTGTATGGCACATTGTCAATAACTTTTGTTTTAAAAAATAGTAAGGATAACTTTCAAACAGCTGCATGCACTCACATATTCGTGTGTAAATTGGCATAGAATAATGAACTTCTGTATTTTATAATCTGCGCATATATGATATACGCAGGTTCTAAAATGCACACCAATGTACCCTGCAACATGCACTTGCGAATACATATTGCACTTATCCAGATATGCTGTGACCTATCTGGCCAAATAATGCCACTTATCCAGGATAAATTCCAATTTATCTGGCTAATGAGCAGCAATTGGTAAAGACTCTAATTAGCTGGATAAGTCTTAAACACTACTTATATGGCTAAGTAAGATAGCCGGATAAGTAGGATTTTAAGACGTATCTTGCTAAATAATGGCTTTGCTCATCTGGATAAGTGGCAATAAGGGACCGATGCAAAAAAAAAATGCAATGAAAGTGGGTGCTGAGTGTTCAGCACCCGCTTTCCTAACATGCCTCCAGGCACCTCTCCTGGGGGTGCCATGCAGTGTTTAAATTAGGGGTCGCACTGTCAAGGAGGCACTAAGGTCAATTGTCCGCCCCTATTGCCTCCTTGACAGTGGACTCTCGGGAGAGGTCGACTGTCCATGGATGTCTGCCAGTTAAGAAAAGGGATGCTGAATTTATCGGTGTCTGTTTTCCTAATCGGCGCATAGCCATGGGTTTAGAAAAAGGACACTGGTTAACTGAGCATCCGTTTCCCGAACCTGACTGCCGGCACTTTAAAAATAATTTTTTTTAAATCTTTCATTCCTCCGACTTAATATCATCACGATATTAAGTCAGAGGATGTACAGTTTCAAGCCGCGTTGGTCATGCGTTGTGGAGGCGTAAATCCAACTGCGGGTTAAACAGTGCGCTTTCCACATTTAGGCCAATAAATTGTAATTTATTCAGATAAGTAACGTGCAACTGCTATACGCATGCATTTTTACACTTAAATAAATAAATATATGTTTTAAGTTATTTTATTTAAAATCTTTTCTATACCGTCGTTTAATAAAGCACATCACAACGGTTTACAGAGAGGCACGTAAGAATAAGTTTGGTTAAAATTTATCTAACAAAGTGCCAATAGATTTTCGGTTACACATTTTAATAATATAAGGTATAAGATAAGTGATCTGGATCTTTTCCATTTATATGATTAATAGGATAACCATACAAGTACAGTTTACGTGTTCATTTCATTCTTTTGCAGTTATCTGTTATATGATTAGTTCCATGTAAAGCACTAATATGCCAAGTTCATGTTATTTGTAAACCGATGTGATACTCCGAGTGTATGTCGGTATATAAAAATTCCTAAAGAAATAAATAAATAAATAAATAAATAAATAAATAAGTATTATACTTTATACTGCAAATCTCTTATATTAGTATTTAATTATGTGAAAAATAATAAAGTATGCAATTACGCTACTAGGTGACTTTGTGCTATGTGTAGATGTTCTTTTGCTTGTTCATTTATACTTCTCCGTTCTCACTGTAAAAAGCTTTTTTAAAAAGCCATGTTTTAAAACTTCTTTGAAGAGTTTTAAATCTCTCAGTAATCTTGTTTCGAGTGGCATTGTGTTCCATAATGTTGGGCCGGCTAAGGATAGTGCTCTCTCTCTCTCACTTGGGTCAGTTTTGCTGACTTGACCGAGGGGATGGTTCGTAAAGCTTTATTGGCTGATCTAAGATTTCTCTGGGGGACATGTAAGCGTAGCGCTGTGTTTAGCCAATCAGCTTTTTCTTCGTTGATTAGTTTGTGAATTGTGCACAGTGTTTTATATTGCACTCTTTGTTCTATTGGAAGCCAGTGTAATTTGGCAAGTGTTTGAGTGATGTGATCTCTTTTGCTTTTTCCAGTAAGTATTCTGGCAGCAGAGTTCTGTAAGATTTGTAGTAGTCTTAATATTGAATACAGTAATCCCAGGAATAGTGTGTTACAGTAGTCTGTGCTAGCAAATATAAGTGCTTGTAGAACTGTTTGAAAGTGTACTTGGATTAATAAGGGTTTTAGCTTCCTGAGGACCATTAGCTTGGCGTAGCCTTCTCTAACTTTCAGTGATATGTGTTGCTTAAGGTTGAGTTCCATGTCAATTATTACTCCTAGGTTTCGAGCTTTCTCAGCTAGCTCCACTTTCTGATCATTTTTAAGTTTGATGGGGTTTTGAATCAACTCAATATTTTTTCGTTCTAGGTGTATAAATTCTGTTTTTTCAATGTTAATTACTAGCTCCATTTGGTTTAGTAGTTGTTTAATTATATCTAGGTACATCATTGCTAGGCTTTTTTCAATTGTTTCATCTACTGGTAAAATTAGTTGAATGTCATCAGTGTATATGTAATGTATGATACCTAGACCTGCCAGGAGGTGGCATAGAGGCAGCATGTAAATGTTAAATAGTGTCGCCAATAGTGCTGAACCCTGGGGTACCCCTGTTTTTAGCTCGATTTTGTCTGATATTGTGTTTTTTATCTGTACTTGAAAAAATCTATTGTTTAGGTAGGATCTGAACCATTCAATTGTTTTGTTTTGTAATCCTATTTCTTCTAGTCTTTTTAGTAGTATGATATGGTTTATTGTGTCAAATGCTGCTGACAAGTCTAATAATATTATAATGTAGTGTTTTCCGCTATCAAATCCTCATAGTACATTATCTGTTAGAGAGATTAGTAATGTTTCAGTGCTATAAAGTTTTCTGAAGCCGTGTTGTGAGGGATAAAGAATGCTATTGTTGTCTAGATGTTCTGTTAGTTGTTTTTGTACCATTTTTTCTATTAATTTTGGAAGCTTAGGTAGGTTTGAAACTGGTCTGTAGTTACTTAAGACATTTGGGTCACTGTTTTTTTCTTCAGTATTGGTTTGATTATTCCACCTTTAAGTAAGTCTGGCATTGATCCTTCGCTAAGGGATAGGTTAATTATTTTGGCTATTGTATGGGAAGCTGTATCAGCTATTTTTTTTTTATGTCCATGGTGGGAATGGTGTCGATTTTATGTGGGGCTAGATTTAAATTTTTTAGCATGGATTCCACTTCGATTTTGGATACCTCATCAAATGTGGACCATTGTGTGACATCTCTTTTCTAGGGATGTGAATCGTGTCCTCGATCGTCTTAACGATCGATTTCGGCTGGGAGGGGGAGGGAATCGTATTGTTGCCGTTTGGGGGGTAAAATATCGTGAAAAATCGTTAAAAAATCGTTAAAAATCGAAAAATCGAAAAATCGAAAAACCGGCACATTAAAACCCCCTAAAACCCACCCCCGACCCTTTAAATTAAATCCCCCGCCCTCCCGAACCCCCCCCAAATAACTTAAATAACCTGCGGGTCGTTAAAAATCGAAAAATTGAAAAACCGGCACATTAAAACCCCCTAAAACCCACCCCCGACCCTTTAAATTAAATCCCCCACCCTCCCGAACCCCCCCCAAATAACTTAAATAACCTGCGGGTCCAGCGGCGGTCCGGAACGGCAGCGGTCCGGAACGGGCTCCTGCTCCTGAATCTTGTCGTCTTCAGCCGGCGCCATTTTCCAAAATGGCGCCGAAAAATGGCGGCGGCCATAGACGAAAAAGATTGGATGGCAGGAGGTCCTTCCGGACCCCCGCTGGACTTTTGGCAAGTCTCGTGGGGGTCAGGAGGCCCCCCACAAGCTGGCCAAAAGTTCCTGGAGGTCCAGCGGGGGTCAGGGAGCGATTTCCCGCCGCGAATCGTTTCGTACGGAAAATGGCGCCGGCAGGAGATCGACTGCAGGAGGTCGTTCAGCGAGGCGCCGGAACCCTCGCTGAACGACCTCCTGCAGTCGATCTCCTGCCGGCGCCATTTTCCGTACGGAAAATGGCGCCGGCCATACGCGTATGGCCGGCGCCATTTTCCGTACGAAAACGATTCGCGGCGGGGAAATCGCTCCCTGACCCCCGCTGGACCTCCAGGAACTTTTGGCCAGCTTGTGGGGGGCCTCCTGACCCCCACGAGACTTGCCAAAAGTTCCAGCGGGGGTTCCGGAAGGACCTCCTGCCATCCAATCTTTTTCGTCTATGGCCGCCGCCATTTTTCGGCGCCATTTTGGAAAATGGCGCCGGCTGAAGACGACAAGATTCAGGAGCAGGAGCCCGTTCCGGACCGCTGCCGTTCCGGACCGCCGCTGGACCCGCAGGTTATTTAAGTTATTGGGGGGGGGTTCGGGAGGGTGGGGGATTTAATTTAAAGGGTCGGGGGTGGGTTTTAGGGGGTTTTAGTGTGCCGGCTCACGATTCTAACGATTTATAACGATAAATCGTTAGAATCTGTATTGTATTGTGTTCCATAACGGTTTAAGACGATATTAAAATTATCGGACGATAATTTAATCGTCCTAAAACGATTCACATCCCTACTCTTTTCTGCATCTTAATTTCCTGTTTTGTTGAGTTCGGGATCTTCGTTTTTAGGCTTGTGATTTTGTCTGAGAAATAATGTACTATTTTCGTTACATGTGGGGTTTGGGGTTTATCATTGGTCAGATTTATCACTATGTTAAATAGTGTTCTTGGGTTGTTTGCAAATTTTTCAATTATTTTTTTTAGCTAAAGAATAGTTTTTTTGCGTTGAGAATTACTTTTTTGTAATAAGCTAGTTGTTTCCTAAATTTAGTTAAACTTTATGTTGTTTTATCTTTTTTCCACTCTTTTTCTTTTTTTCTCAGATTTTGTTTGACTTCCTTTATCTTCTTGTTATACCATGGGGTTTTTTTTAGGCTTATGGATTTGCATTGTTTTTGTGGGATTTATATCATCTAATTTACTTATGTTTGTCAGCTATGCTGTTGTTGAGGCTTCGCAGTCTTTGTGATCAAAGTGTATTAATATTTTTTCTAATTTGTTTTTTAGTATTTTGGTGTTAAATGCTGGATGATATTTAAACTCTAATGGTTCATTTTTCTGTATTTCTTTTTGCTTTAGGCATTTTTTTTTTGTCAAAATCTTTTTTATTAAAGAGCAACACATGTGTAATCAAATACCAAATACCAAACTTTGGGGGGGAAAAAAAAAAGTCGGTACCTGGGGGCCTCCGGGCTCACTCGACACGGTCACACGCCACTTCGTGGGCGGAATCCTCTCAGGTGTCCCCTCAGGAAATCTGCAGGGCGGCGACTTGGAAGTCGTTACACACTTTTACTAGACATTATCGGCTGGATGTCCAGTCCTCGGATTCGGGGGGTTTCGGAGAGAGAGTACTCCGAGCGGGGCTCTCTAGCTCCCACCCTCAGTAATTGGCTCTGGTACATCCCAGGTGTCTGGATTGATCCGGGTACGTACAGGGAAAGGAAAATTAGTTTCCTGCCTGATAATTTTCGTTCTGTAGTACCATGGATCAGTCCAGGATCCCGCCCGTGTAGTCTGTGTTGTTTATTCTAAAGTAACGGAGAGTCCGCTCGGTTGGATTCAGGTTCTAGTTTGTTGGAGTTGGTTGTAATTCTGTTCGCCTCTGGTTCTGGCTGTTCTGTTCCAGCTGGGGGTGGTTTGAATTGATCTGTTTGTAGGATGGTCTAGTTAGATAGTCTGATTGTTCAATCTTTGCTTTGACATTACGTAAGACTGAGGGGCTGTGGGTGGCGCCTTACTATATGTAGGGAGCCCGACAGGTCTTGCTCTGTCTCCATCTGCTGGTGCGGAGTCACAACCCAGGTGTCTGGACTGATCCGTGGTACTACAGGAACGAAAATTATCAGGTAAGAAACTAATTTTCCTTTGCAATTTCATGGTTTCTAGGGGGTGTTGTAGGTACCAGTTTACACTTGAATTTTTTTTCAGTAATTAGTACTAGGCCGCCTCCTCGTTTATTTGTTCTGGGAATTGAAAATACACCATAATTTCTATGTGCTATTTGGTTTTTTAGGATAATGTCAGATTTTTTTAACCATGATTCAGTGATTGCGATAAAACTTGGTTTATTGTCATACAGTAGGTCAGTCACTATTGGGAATTTCTTAGTTATAGATTGAGCATTAACTGGTAGGAATGTTAATGTTAATAGTTTATTCAGATTTAAAATGTTTGGATTTTTAGTCTTTTTAACTTGAATCAGGTTACTTAAGTTTATGTTCCTATTATCTATTGTTTTGTATTTGTCTTTTGGTTTTCTTAAGTATTTGTTGCTGTACTTACCTTTGTTTAGGCAGATTTTGATTGTTTGTGTTGTCAGGCCGCCCCCTTCTCTTACCGTTTCCATCATGTCCTGATTTGGTGTGTGTTTCAATATTCCTTGCTCTTCAGATGTACTCTGGGCGTACTAAGGGGCGTACAAAGGGGCATACCCCTTTGTCGCACTCCTTTGGTGTATGACGCTGGCGCGCAGTGCCTCCGGTCTCGGGCCCTCCTTTAAAACCTCCTTTGGTGCACTTTCCGACGTCAGCACGTCGTGAGCGTTGGCCAAAAGGGAGGGGCCTTGGTCTCTCTTCTGGGTCCGGGGGCCTCAGGTGCAGCACCTGTAGAGAGAGATGGGAGAGAAAAATAAATAAAAAACACAGTGATTATTTTTAAAAGCCTCGGGGTCTTTTCATGGCAGCAGGCAGTCACCCTACGCCTCTGGTCTCGGCCCTCCTTTAAAACCCCCTTTGGCGTGCTTTCCGACGTGCATGGAGATTTTACCTACTTACCTACTTAATTTACATGCATTTAGAACATAAGAACATAAGAAATTTAACATAATTTAACATAAGAAATTTAACTCTTTAAGTCAGCTTTTACACATGTAAGTTGGGAGATGTTCTAGCATGCATGCAGCAATAAAATTACCAGTTTTACCAATTAGTCTACCAATTTGTCCAATACATCTGCAGGTCATCAAGGACCTCCTGGCTCTTCAACTTCAACTCCCCCCATTTCACCCAGTCAGTATTTCACTTTTAAGATGCAGATAAAGGTGAGCCAGTTGATATAGTGTCTCTGGATTTCCAGAAAGCATGTGACAAAATTCCTTATGAGAGATTTCTTAGGAAATTAAAAAGTCATAAGATAGGAGGCAATGTCCTATTGTGGATTGCCAACTGGTAAAAGATAGAAAGAGTGTAGGGCTAAATAGTAAATTTTCCTAATGGAAAATGGTGAATAGTGGAGTGCCCCAGGGATCTGTTCTGGGTCCGCAACTTTTTAATATATTATAAATGATCTGCAAATGGGAACAACAAGTGAAGAGATCAAATTTTCTGATGAAACAAAATTATTCAAAGTTGCTAAATCACAAGAGAATTGTGAGAAATTGAAAGAGGAAATTGCAAAACTGGGAAACTAGGCATGCAAACAGCAAATTAAATTTAATGTGTACAAGTGCAAAGTTATCCACTTAGGGAGGAGTAACCCAAATTATAGCTGCATAATGCCACATTAGGAGTCACCACTCAGGAAAATGATCTGGGTGTCATTGTTGAAAATACTTTGAAATCAGTCAAATGCTCAGTGTGCAGCAGCAGCCAAGAATGCAAAGAGAATGCTAGAGATTATTAGGAAAGGAATGGAGAATAAAACAGAGAATATCATAATGCCTCTGTATCGCTCCATGGTGGTGAGTATTGTGTGCAGTTCTAGTTACCACATCTTAGAAAGATAAAGCAGAATTAGAAAAGGTACAGAGAAGGGCAACCAAAATGTAAAGGGGAAGGAACAATTCCCCTGTGAAGAAAGGCTAAAGAGGTTAGGACTCTTCAACTTGGAGAAGAAACAGCTGAGGTGAGATATGATAGAGGTCTATAAAATAATGATTGGAGTGGATCGAGTATGTGGCACTTCGGGGGCGGGCCCGGGGGCGTGGTTTCGGCCCGGGGCGTTCCGGGGGCATGGCCGCGCCCTCCGGAACCGCCCCGGGTCGGGTCTCGGCGCGCCAGCAGCCTGCTGGCGCGCGTGGATTTACGTCTCCCTCCAGGAGGCGTAAATCCATGGATAAAGGTGGGGGGGGGGGGTTAGGTAGGGGAAGGGAGGGGAAGGGGAGGGGAGGGGAGGGCGAAAGAAAGTTTCGGAGCGGCCTCGGAGGGAACGGAGGCAGGCTGCGTGGCTCGGCACGCACCGGCTGCCCAAAATCGGCAGCCTTGCGCACGCCGATCCTGGATTTTATAAGATACGCGCGGCTACGCACGTATCTTATAAAATCCAGCGTACTTTTGTTTGCGCCTGGTGCGCAAACAAAAGTACGCGATCGCGCTTTTTTTAAAAATCTACCCCTAAGTGCATTTAACTTGGGTAAATATTTTTTTTTAAAGTGCCACAATAATATATTACATTTACATGCATAACTCCTTCGAATATTCACCTGTCAGGCTGCAAGATCACTTTAAAAATGCACCCCTTACTACCTAGAATTTTTTACAGAGATACCTTAACTCTTGAATTAGAACTTGCATTTCATCTATTGATAGTATTTATTCAGTACTGATGCCCAAAATAGCCAATCCTGTTATTTAATCCTACCTTTTATGCTGCGTAAAGCCACTTCTATGCTGGAGAAATGCACCCTAGCAAAAGTTTGAACTGCAGCTAAAGAATATTTGTATTGAAATATTAAGAACATGTCCAAAAATGAAATCCATAAGAGGCTCGTAATATGAGTTATATCTTGTCTAATGTTCAGAAAACTATGTAGTAGCCAGTGCAAAACGAGTTTATTTCATTTCCAGTTGTATGTGTTGCAGAAAAAATTATTAAGAAGGCATAGTGCCATCAGTAGCAATGTAACTTGGTTTAATTAATGTCAGTACTATAATTATATCATTGAGAATGCCAGAAATACATATTTCTGTTCTTTTAGCTTCAAAATTTTGATTTTCACTATTCCATCAAACTCCTAACCATGACAAAGTTTAAACTGAAGCATTTCCAACAAGCTGACTCTCCCACTGCGTTGCATCCTCAGGCAGTTTTCTTGTGAAAGCTTTAACTTCAAAATAGAAAGGTAATAAAAAGTTGATGCCAAGGTAATTCACTTGTGGGTACTCTCTGACTTGTTAAGAAGATTGTATCCAGGAAACCATCATACTCTACCTTGGTATTAAAGACTATAAATAAGGAGTTTAAAATAAAATGTTAAGAATAGTGATTTTTAATGTTCTATCTCTGATGAAAGGTCTCTTCTTTTATAAAACCAAACATAATTCAAGGATCTGTCACAGTCTTTTAGGCCTTTCTGAGAAATGCTTAAGTTATAAATATACCTTAGATGTATAATATAACATTTTAATAGAAGTCAACAGCAAGGTGGAGATTTCACAAACCAGCAGTGGAGCACTTTGAAATTGCTTGAAGCAGAGGTTCCCAAACCTATCCTGGAGGTTTGCAGAATAGCCACAATGAATATGCATTAGATAAAACTTGCATGCACAGAGACCTGTGAGTCCACTCTAAACCCTAGGTGAGGCAAGCACCAGTGACGGATCCTGCTGAGAGAGACAGTGATAGTTGAGAATGTATCCAGTTTTACCTTTTAGAAGTATTTTTTGGACATGAACAGTGTGGGGAGGATTTTTCTGATGCAAGCCTCCCCACAGGGCTGCACTGCTGGCATAGCCTGACCCCCATTTGACTTTTTCCCAAGAGAAATCCTCAGTAACAACAAGAAAGGATGAAAGAGAAAAAGCAGGAGACCCCAATCGGATCTCCACATTCATGGGACCAGGATGGGCTGGGTGTCCAAGAAGGAAATGGAGTTAGGTAGGACTGTTTTGCTGTGAAATTGGAGACCCCTCCAATAGGATTCCCAGTTAGCCGCTCAGTGAGCTTTCCACAATTAAAATCACCATGGGAGTTCTAACCAAATGCCTAAAACAAAGGACACCTACCTACAGAGAAAAATGCACACAGGTATTAGCAGTCAGATGTAACTTCAATATTATGGACAAATGGACTTTAATGTATCTATCTTCTAATCAGTAAACTTTATTTTACACACCAAAGCATGTCCAGTCTGATTTGTCCAAGCATCTCACCCCATGGGATGCACCTATTATCTACACACATTAAAAGCAGGACACCATCGTCTGGGCTATAAGTGAGAGCTTCCCCCCATAAAAAGAATCCCTCTGGTGGTGCAGTGAGTGAAGTGAGATGTGAGTCACTTTACTCTGATCTTCCCATCTGCTTATCCCACCTCCATCCATACCATCTTAACCTACAATCAGTTAAAAAAAAGGTGAGGGGAAACTGATCAATCCCTGTCTCAATTGGTGATAGGGGTATGTCAACAAGACTAACTAAAAAGGACAAGGGGAACGATAAAACAAAAGCAGGGGAAGGGAAGGTAGCAATTAGTGGTCAGACCCCGGAACAAGCAGTGATATTTCCCGCATCTATTGTGGAGCTTAAAATGGCAATGGTGGACACTCTCGAGCTGGAATTTTAAAAAATAGTTGACAAAAAAAAGAAGTAGCTAAAAAGATGATGACTTATGAGTTACACTTTGCAGACATAGAGCAATGGGTGTCAGATAACCAAGACACAGTACAAGCAGCTAATGACAAACTTACTGAGTTGAAGACAGAAGACAGCAGTGAAATAATGATGATGACCGGCTGGAGAACTTAGAAAATAGATTGCACCACAATAATTTGAGGTTTGTAGAGTGGTCAGAATCAATCGATGAAAAAGATATGACAAAATTGTTGGAGTCTTGACTCTCCCAAAAGTTAGGCCTAACTGTATCACATGGCTCCCTAGGCATTGAGCATGCTCACAGATGGGGTGCATGGAAGGAAAGAGCAGATAGACCACTTGTAGTAATAGCCCGATTTTTGGACCATATACACAAAGTTGAGACACTTCAAGTGATGTGTTCTGGAAAGAAGCTAATCCATGACAATAACAATGTATTTCTATTTCAAGATTATTCTTTTTAACTTTCAGCGCAGAGAGAGAATTTGCGCCAGTATCTTCGTGTATGCATGCTTTGGGAGAGCGATTTGCACTGGTATACCCGATTAAGCTGTGGGTCTCTCTTCTGGAAGGCATATAATGGTATCACTCGGTGGGTGATGCTAAATCTTTAGTGGCAATGCTTGAAACTGCTCGGTCAACTGAAAAATGACATTAACCTGGTAATTGTGACATGAGGTTGAACGTTTCAACATTAAGAGTCATGCTTGCCTGGAATTTTATGATGGAAGATACTCTCATAAAACTGCAGAGTTTTTTTTCTTTTTTTTTCTTTTTGTTTCTTTCTTTTGGATCTTCTCTGTACCGGGAACACAGAGAGTACCTGCATAATGTTTTGAAGTAGACCTTATCAGCAGAACCAGCAGGGAGCTTAGAATTAGTGAGGAGTTACTCCTTTCCTCTGTACCAGGAGCACAGAGCTCTATGATTGAACTATAAAGCTTGACGAGCTTCTCTTGTTGATACAGCAATGTTTAAACTGTTGGCTATTTGTTGTTGTATCTCTATCTTCGCAAGTTATACTTAATTGATGGGGGTCAGGGGATTGAGGGACCAATTGCACTGGGTCATGATCTCACTTGACGGTGGAAGATGGGAGAGTATGAGAGGGGGAAGGATTAATGACTTGTTGGGGGTCTAAAGAATTCACTGAAGGTGTTCTTGAACTTGATTTGGGTTAATAGGGGAGGCAATAGTTTTTGTGAAGGCGGGAGTCTTAGCTGGGGAGACTTCTGAAGCTTTTTGGATCTTAAGCAGCTTTTTATTGTCTTGTGCAGTAAGAATGGGTAAATCTAATGTTATGATAGTGTCATGGAATGTTTGTGGAATTAATACTCCCATAAAAAGAACAAAAATCCTGTGAGTTCTGAAAAAAATGTCCACATTGTATTTCTACAAAAAACACATTTAAATGATATAGCGCATGGAAAACTTCAAAGATGGTGGGTAGGAAATGTGACATTCGCTTCAGCCAGTACTTGCTCTACTGGGGTGGCAGTTCTTATTCACAAACAGTTACCTTTCATAATAAAAAAATGACATTATGGATCAACAGGGGCGAAATGTGATTTTATCGGGAGAATTACATAGGACACCGATAGTTTTATGTAATGTGTATGCTCCTAATAATTACGATCATTTCTTTTTTAACAAATTGTGTCAGCTGTTGGCCCCTAATATAGATGATTTTTTAATTGTATGAGGTGACCTTAATTTGGTACAGGACCTGGACCTAGATAGGTCAAACTCATCCTTAAGTGACAGAATTCCTAGAGGTAGAGGCATCTCATTTCTAAATTCTGAGTTACATCTTATCGCTTCATGGCAAATGCTCCATCCATTGGAGAAAGATTAAACTCACTTATCTAAGGTGCATGCCACATTCTCTAGAATAGACTATTTGTTAACTTCTAGAAGTATAGTCTAGAGTGGAAGATACTGGGATTGGTGAGATAAAAATCTCAGACCATGCACCTATATGGGTGAGCCTACAAGATGATGGGGAGAGAACTCAGGGTACTTACTGGAAATTTGGCTACTGATTTGCAATTCCAGGACTATTTAAAAGCAAAATGGGCAGATTATGCGGAACATAATGCATTGCATCTTGATGATCCAGTCCTGTTTTGGCAAGTGGTCAAGGCTGTTTTAAGGAGTGACCATCTCATTTGTAATTCAAAGAAAGAAAGTCATGGATAAGTGTATTTTAGCTTTGGAAAGAAAGTTGCATTACCAGAAAAGGGTGTTGGCTGCTGCGAACACGGTAGCCAATAAGAAAGCTTATGTTTCAATGAAAATAGCATTGAACACTTTACCGCAACAAAGAGCTAAAAAGAGTATCCTTTATTATAAATTTCAACTATACCAACATAGCAATAAGACTGGCATATTACTAGCCAGGCTTATCAAATCAGCTTCAGGATCTCGTTTTATAGCGACCTTATAAGATAAGTCGGGTAAAGTGGTAACTTCTAATAAACACATAAGGGCGAATTTTAAATCCCCCCCTGTGCGTAAAATTCGTGGGTTGCGCCCATGGCTGGGCCTTGCGTGTGCCACACGCATTTTAGAAGAGGCCCGGCTGCACAAGAGCCAGGCCTCGCAAAAGAGGGGGAGGAGTTCAGTTCACTACCCGATACTGGAAAGGCCTGTGCTGAAAATTCGGAATCACATTGGATTTCACTTCTGCGTACCACACTCAAAGCAATGGACAAACCGAACAGATGAATCAAAGCCTTATGGCCTTCCTAAGGGCTTATGTGAATTTATGTCAAGATAACTGGGCATCTCTTCTTCCACGGGCCAAATTTGCTCATAACAATCATGTCAATACTTCCACAGAATATTCATCCTTTATGTAGTCTTTAGGATTCATCCTTGAGTATCCAAACCACTTCCTATTTCAGACAATTGTCCAGCAGCCACCCTGAATAGTCAAGAGCTCCAAGAGCTGTGGACAAAGACTCATCTTCTACTAGACAAAGCAGCAGAACTTTCTAAGAAATAAGCCATCAGGAAGCGCCACTCAGAACCTCAGTTGCACCCTGGAAGCCTAGTCTGGCTTAGTAACAGGAACCTGAGGTTCAAGGTCTTCTCTATGAAATTCATTCCACGGTCTTTGGATCTTTTCCTATTGACTGCCAATTGTGCCCGGTAGCCTACAAACTCAGACTACCACCATCCTTAAAAGTCCATGACGTCATCCATGTCTCTCTGCTGAAACCTTATGTTTTCTCCTGGCTGGATAGTCTGCCACTTCAAACCATTGAAATTGAGGCAGAGGTACAGGAAATCTTACTCTAGAAGAGTTCGTAAATGGTTGCAGTACCTTATTACCTGGAAAAACTACGGCCCTGAAGAATACTCTTGAGAGCCAGCCTCCAACCTACTGTTATGGCATTTTTTGTCATTTGTCATTTAAAAGAATTTATTAAACGCCTAACACAAAAAAGGCCTAGGCGATGAACATAATTATGGATCTGCTCCTCCAGAGGGGAGGAGTTAGCAATCTGTTATAGATATGCTCCTCCAGAGAGGAGGAGTTAGCAATCTGTTATAGATCAGCTGCTGGATACTCCTATAGAAGGAGGAGCTAGCATCTGTTATGGATAACCCCGCCAGGAGGGCGAAGTAGCAATACGTATGGCTTAGCTCCTTCAGAGGGGAGGTGTTAGCAATCTGTTGTAGATCACTCCTCGAGATGAGAGGGGTAGCAATATGTTAGTGATGTGACCGCCAGGGAAGCGGAGTTAGTCTTCTGTAGAATGCTGTTTCCCCAAGGAGAGGAGCTAGCGATATGTAATACTCCGAAGGCGGAGTTAGTGATCTGATGTGGGATGGCTCCCACAGAGTGGCAGTCGGTATGATACCACTCTAGTAGTGTAAGGAATAAACACTTAGTAGAAATGATGAAACCTTGGGCCGATGGCAGGTGACAGCACCCCCAGGGGAGATCTTGAGAGGGACCACCAGCTAGGCTGGAGTATTGAGACAAACACAGATAGTTCTTTATTAGACTGGAAGTTGAACCACCAGAGGTGGCAGTAGTGAGCTGATATACCCGGCAGGGCTGAAGTCCCTCTGATACTGGAATTGCGATCTCTGGGTTGCTGAGCTGTAGAGAGAGACTATAGGTAGTGAGTAGACAGGGTATGCTGGATACATAACCAGTAGTAGATGATACACTCACAATTGTAGATATCTGTAATGGCCTACTATGCAACAGAGAGTCTTCAGTATATTCAGGAACAGGAGCCGTAGGCGAGTACTGGTTCCTATAGGCAGTCTGAAATAAGAACTCACAATAGCTGTGTATGAGATGGCTTCTGGAATAGAAGAGAGTCTTGGAGGGATTTAGGAACATAGGCCCTCGTGGAGCGAGTACCGGTTCCTATCTGCAATCTGTAATAGTAATTCATAAGATATAGATATGCGATAGCTTCTGAGATAGAAGAGAGTCTGTAAAGAGTTTTAGGAACATGGGCCCTCGTGGAGCGAGTACCGGTTTCTATCTGCAATCTGCAATAATAACTCACGATCTCCATACCTGCAATAACGTCTTAGACAGAAGGGAGTCTTCAGAGATTAGGAACATGGGCCCTCGTGGAGTGAGTACCAGTTCCTATCTGTAATAGTACTCACAGTGTTCACGTCTGCGATCGCTTCCAGGCAGTAAGGAGTCTTCTGAGCATTCAGGGACGTAGGCCCTCGAGGAGCGAGTACAGGATTCCATCTTAGCAATCTGAAATCAAGAAGAGAGAGCGCGGGGCCCCGAGGAGCGGGTACCCCTAGGTAAGTTTGTAGAGGCAGAGCAGCGGAGAAAGAATTCCCCTTGCTAACTCGATTCGTAGTTGCAAGCAAAGATCTTTTAAGTTGGAGGCGGATGACATCACTACGGGGGGACGCCCCGAGGTTCGCGCCCTTGCTGGTACAAAGTCTGGAGCGCGCGCGCGTGCCCTTACATCATCAGGAACATGGCGGATCCGCAGCAGCAAGCCAGCCCAGGGAATCCGGGGCGAAGAGGCGAGGAGAAGCAGTGGCAGCATCTGTCCGTCAGACCCGAAGGGAGTCGCCACAAAGGTAGAGAGAGTGGAGCAAGGGCAAGAACAGGCACGAACGCAACACCTACAAGCCCCCCAACTTGCACCAGAATTCCACAGATGTTTTCCCAATAAACCAAAGCCCAGGAAGTTTGGGAGGGGGCTTTGGAGAGGGGGTACTGTTATGTTTGCTGGCTCGCAGGATGTCCCCGGAAGCTGGAGCACTCACCTCCAAACACCCCAAAAGCAAGCCTGTCTTGTGTGGCACAGACACCACCATCCTCACACCGACCCTGCTCTCCTTAGGTGTGCGCATGCATACTGGCCACCCAGACTTAAAGGGCCTGCAGTGAGAAACAAGCTACGGCAACCTTGGATGATAAGCTTTAGCCCTTAAAAGGTCCTTTCGGACATCCAGATCTTACCTCAGCAATGGGTCTCCTGCATTCCCTGCAATCCATGTTGCCAGTGTTCATGTTCCTTGTTCCTTCTAGCCTTGCTTCATTCAGCCTTGCCTTGCCTCATACAGCCATGCCTTGACTTCCAGTTCAGCCTCATCTTGTCTTCCAGCTCAGTGTTGTCTTGTCACCCGGTACAGCCTCATACATCCTGTCTTCCTTGTTCCCATCCTCAGTGTCTCCTGTGTGACCACATCTCCCTCAGCCTGTTGCTCCAGATCTGACCTCTTACCTGGATCTGACCACATTTGCTTTCCTCCTGGACCTGATCTCTACCCTGGACCTGATTAGTCTTGCTCGCAGCCTGCCCTGACCTTCGCTCTCCTCTGACTTCTGTACGCCTGCTGTCTAACTTATCTCTGGTGTGTCTCTGGACTCTACTTACCACCGCTACCCTAAGGACCCACCTAAATCCTGCAGGCACCCAGAATCCAAGGGCCCAACCTGTGGAGGAGACGGTTGGTAAGGTGAAGCTACAGACTGTCCTGCTACAGAGCATGATCGCCAGCTAATAGTGGGGGCCTCAGAGGTTTACCCAGGAGGATGTAACAACTGCACTGCAGCACTAAAATTATAACTTTGGAGTGAGGCAGAGGTATTATGACATTCTTAATTTTATTTACCATTTTCTTCCTAATAATTCCTAACATTCTGTTTGCTTTTTTGACTGCCACAGCACACTGAGCCGACGATTTCAATGTATTATCCACTATGACGCATAGATCTTTTTTTCCAAGGTGGTAACTCCTAATTTGGAACCTAATATCATGTAACTATAGTATGGGTTATTTTTCCCTATATGCATCACCTTGCACTTGTCCACTTTAAATTTCATCTGTCATTTGGATGCCCAGCCTTCCAGTCTCGCAAGTTCCTCCTTCAATTTCTCACAATCTGCTTGGGATTTAACTACTCTGAATAATTTTGTGTCATCTGCAAATTTGATCTTTCTCGTCGTATGCCTTTCCAGATCAATTATTAATATGTTAAAAAGTACTGGTCCAAGTACAAAAACCTGAGGCACTCCACTGTTTCCCTTTTTCCACTGAGAAAATTGACCATTTTATCCTACTCTCTGTTTCCTGTCTTTTAACCAGTTTGTAATCCACAAAAGGACATGGCCTCCTATCCCATGACTTTTTAGTTTTCTTAGAAGCCTCTCATGAGGGACTTTGTCAAATGCCTTCTGAAAATCCAAATACACTACATCTACTGGGTCACCTTTGTCCACATGTTTATTAACCCCTTCAAAAAACTGTAACAAATTTGTGGAGCAAGACGTCTTTTGGGTAAATCCATGCTGGCTGTGTCCCATTACACCATGTCTATCGATATGTTCTGTGAGTTTGATCTTTAGAATAGTTTCCATGATTTTTCCCAATAGTGAAGTGAAAACCCATTGGAAGAGAAGATTTCCTCGGGTTTTCTTTCCCTTTCATTCAGCTGCTATTCAACATATTGCTGTTATGTTATCTTTTGCAGTATTATCTCTTTAACAATCTGTGTGGCAAAAGGTTTTGATGCAACAGAGCTTTCATGTAATTTGTTTACAAATGTCAATGACATTTTGGCTCATTGTGTTGTGGATAGGGATGGGAATGGTGGGGAGGGCATTTCTTTTAGCACAGCGTGTAATCTCAGAAATGAAGGCAGTCATTCTAGATGTTAGGGGCAGTATATGGGGGGAAGTTAAGGAGGGTTTGAAGGGGGGAAGGAGGGAGGATTTGAGACAAAAGTGAGTTCTCCAGAAGAAACAATTTGGAAATTTAAAGTTGAACAATGGGTTAGATCCTAGGATCTCATCACTTAGCGGGAGCCTATGGTGGAAGGGGCCCTGCCTGGCTGAAAAAGATAATTTCTTCTATGTTTTCTAGTATATTGCACCTCTATGTGGTATCAATTCAGCAATAAAGAGAAAAAAATTCTTTCTGCTTTTAAAAAAAACAGTAGATTTGGTACTGGTACAAGAGACACACCTCAATGACAGGAAATATCAGAAACTACGGTGGTGGTGGGTAAGTGATGTAAGATTTGTTTCTGCATCCACTAAGTCCACTGGGGTAGCGATCCTAGTTCATAAAAATTTGCCTTTAATTTTAAAGCAAGAGATTAGAGACCCAATAGGTAGATATGTAATTAGGTAGATATGTAATTTTGATTGCTGAATTCTATTGGAAGGTTATGGTAATTTGCAATTTATATGCTTTTAATAATTACAACCATTCCCTTTTGTTAACTAGGATTTTGCTCCCATATGTGGATGATTGCTTAATCTTGGGGGGGGGAGACTTTAATTTAGTACATGACTCAGCTCTAGATAAATCTAATCCCTCCTCTGGAGACAGTTTGCCTTCTAGAAGGGAGGATTCCTTTTGTCAATGAATGATTGTAACTAGTAGATGCTTGGAGAGTGTTACGCTCTGCAACCGCTGCTGGTCACCTCTCTTTTTGCTGCTGTGGCTCCATTGGGTGAACTTGCGGCCTCTGCCAGCTACCATCGGCCTTCTGGCCTCCATTCCTGGGCCTACCTGAGCAGCTTGGATGCTGCTGACCACCATCTTACCCTCGGGGTTCCCTAGGCACGCACGCACACTCCCCGACCTGATTTAACCACGTCATGGTGGCACTCCATGAAGTTAGCATGTGGCACATTTAAAACTAATTGGAGAAAGTTCTTTTTCGCTCAATGCACAATTAAACTCTGGAATTTGTTGACAGAAGATGTGGTTAGTGCAATTAGTATAGCTGTGTTTAAAAAAGGATTGGATAAGTTCTTGGAGGAGAAGTCCATTACGTGCTATTAATTAAGTTGATGTAGATAATAACCACCGCTATTACTAGCAATGGTAACATGAAGTAGACTTAGTTTTTGGGTACTTGCCAGGTTCTTATGGCCTGGATTGGCCACTGTTGGAAACAGGATGCTGGGCTTGATGGACCCTTGGTCTGATCCAGTATGGCATGTTCTTATGGCGGGAACTTCGGAGGCGTCCCCATCACATGACGTCACTCAACTCCGATGTTTAAGCTCACCAGCCCAGACAGCCGGCGAATTGGCAACGAGCTCACTTGCTGTATCTACCTGCTCCCACTTCAGCATTGTTCCAGTTCCTGCTTCCATGGTGTGAAACTATAGGGTACCCGCTCCTCGAAGGCCCTTCGTTGTCTCTCGGCTATCCGCTCCTCTGAGGGCCTTCACCCGGACTTCTGCCTGCCTCGCTTCCTGAGGCTTCCTACGGAACTACTACTTGTCTTCAATGGCTGTGAGTACCATGCTGTGGATCCCTGTTGTCATATCTACGTATGCAACCTCTTCGGTGTACCCCGCTCTGCGGACCATTGCCGTGATTCATTAGAGGAGCCACCTCCGGGTCTACCCTGCTCTGCGGATTCATGCCGTGATATCAACAGAGGAACCCTCACCGGTGTACCCCGCTCTGCGGACCACTATCGTGATTCTTCATCGAGGAACCCTCCAGAGTACCATCTCTACGGACCCAGTGTAACTACAGTGACTGTATTTATCTCCCAGCATTCTCGCTCCTCGGGTAGTGCCGCAGCTACTGACTGACTCCAGTCATCTGAGCTGAGTCTGATGTCAGCATCTGTGCTGTTGCCCCGTGGCCCGCCTCCTGGGATCACCCTTACTTTCTCCATCTATATCTCTGCTGTATATCATCCTGCATCCGAGACTCTGTCTCCCGACAGTGAGGCTCAGTGGGGCTCCTCCCCTGGGTGGTACCACCTCTCACCTTGGCCAAAGGCCCCACCAACTTACAAATCCTAACAGCAATAACACCGGTAAGTTACTGGTGAACTTAGTTAAAACCTCATCTGGTCCCAAATTTATTACCACACTTTGGTCCAATTCAAATAGTGGAATAGTAAAAATTTTGGAAGATTTCTACAAAGATTTATACTCTTCTGAGGGCTGACACTTGAGAAAGAGTCGAAGCTTTCTGGGATTAGTGGATCTCCCAAAATTTACTATAGGTCATTTAAATTTATTAAATAAACCTATAAGTGATGAGAATATTTTGATTAGTATCCAAAAAGCTAAATTACTGAAATCCCCAGGATCGGATGGCTTCCATTTGAAATATTATGAGATATTGTCAGAACATATGGTTGATCTACTCCATTGTGTCTATACAGAATTCATTGATCAAGGGGAATTTCCACACACTTCTAATATAGCTCAGATCATCTATAAACCAGGGAAGGACCATAGCTCCCTCTCATCTTCTAGCCCTATATCCCTGCTAAAGTTTGATAAAAACTTATTAACTAAAATGATAACAGATATATAAGCTTTACTTCTCCTTGATTTTATTGCTGAAGGACAAGTAGGTTTTTGCGTAGATGATATAACCTGACCAATTAACCACCATAGAATTAACCACTATTAACCACCATAGAATTGTGCAAGAGACAACTCACTCCATTTTTTATAGTCATCTTTGATGCTGAAAAGGCATTTGATAGAGTGGCAATATTTATTCCATCTTTTGGGACACATGGATTTAGAGTGTCTCTTTCACAATACTGTAAGGCTGTTATTTAAAAATCCATTGGCGATTATGAATGGTGTACAATTGGATTTATTTGCTATAGGCAGAGGTACAAGACAGGGTTGCCCCTTATTGCCAACTTTAGAGCCTTTATTGAGCTCAATTCTAGCAACAAAAGAGATTGCAGGGATGCAAATAGATTCTCAGGTGTTTAAATAAGCTGCATTCACAGATTATATACTGGTCTTTTTAACTAAACCTGAGGCTTCGTTTAATACATTCATGCTTATTTTTGATAGTTATGGAAAATCTCAACATAAATAAATCTGAGGCTTTAGCTTTCCCAGATTCTGTTAAGGAGTCGTAGAGCAGGCAATTCTATTTAAAGTGGGATGATGGAATGCTTAAGTACTTGGGGTTGAAAATATCTATGGATTTGGGAGCCTTTTGTGATTTGAATTTCTCTCGATTATTGGAATTTACCAAATCCAAGTTACACACTTGGCAGGGTTTACCGCTCCCTTTAGTGGGTTGTATTAACTTATATATAATGGTGCTGTTCCCCTAATGGCTATATGTTCTTCAAAACTTGTCTGTTAGATGTCTACATTTATTTGGGAGGGGGGGTGGGGAGACACGCATTCCACGTCAATGGCTGAAAAAGAATTGGGTCCAAGGAGGTTTGGTGCCTCTGGATCTGGAAATCAACAGACTGGCTAGTATTACTATTTTGAGAATTCTTAGAAACTGGATATATGATGGCTCCAACTATGTTAATTTGAGGAGGGAACAGGCTACATGCTCCAACCAACAAATTGTCAAAGGGCTTTTCAAAGTATATTTTACTATCCCCAGTTAAATGGGCCTGGATGAAGCTGTTAGAGTTATCTAAATGTTCTATGAAGTGCTCTCAGTTGTTGCCAATTTAAGGGATTTCTCTCCAGGGTTCTCAAATTTCTAATTTTCAATTGTAGGCATCCAAGGGTTTCACGTAATTACACGTGCCGGGAAGTGATGGAATGTTACTACCTTTTCAATAGCTGAAAGTACAGTTTGCTCTGGGTGACATAGATAAAATTCCTATTTACAATTAATACATAACATTTTTACTTTAAAGACAGAGGACTTGAGCACTTCCCTGCTTGCAAAACTTGATAACATTTTCAGATTGGAGAGATGGACAGACTTTCTCTTTCCAAGATACACAAGGCTTTGAAACAATTAGTCTTCTTGGATACTACACTCACTAGATGGTTCCAGGAGAATGGCTCAGCCCTCTCAGCAACACTATTCAATAGAGATGTGAATCGGAACTGATATCGGATCCGATTCTGGTTCCGATTCACATCTATAGAGATGTGAATCGGAACTGATATTGGATCCGATTCTGGTTCCGATTCACATCTCTACTATTCAATATTTTCATGCTGCCACTATGTAAATTACTGACGAAGCTAGGAATGACTTTCCTCTTGTATGATGACAACTTACAATTTTATATCCCACTTGCCAGATCATTTGAAAACACAGTGTCAATACTCTCTACATATATGAAAGCAATACAACAAGAATTATCGCAACTTAAACTGACATTAAACCCCCAAAAAACAGAAATCATTTAGCTGAGTAGAAACTAGAAACCCATCAAAATTTAAACCACTGCCCTAGATCTGGGTAATTTTCTAATTAGCCCCTCAAATCAAGTACGGAATTTAGGGGTACAGCTAGATGAGACCCTCACAATAAAAATGCACATCAGGAAACTAATTAAGATAGGTTACACCAAGCTGCAGATACTAAGTTGGTTGAAACCATCATTAACTCTTGCGAACTTCTGCACTGTATTACAAACTCTAATCATCTCAAACCTTGACAGTTACTTCTAAGTCTTCCAGCATGTCACTTAAAACTACTACACTACTACAAAATACTAGGGATGTGAATCGTTTTAGGACGATTAAAATTATCGTCCGATAATTTTAATATCGTCTTAAACCGTTATGGAACACAATACAATAGAGATTCTAACGATTTATCGTTATAAATCGTTAGAATCGTGAGCCGGCACACTAAAACCCCCTAAAACCCACCCCCGACCCTTTAAATTAAATCCCCCACCCTCCCGAACCCCCCCCCCCCAATGACTTAAATAACCTGCGGGTCCAGCGGCGGTCCAGAACGGCAGCGGTCCGGAACGGGCTCCTGCTCCTGAATCTTGTTGTCTTCAGCCGGCGCCATTTTCCAAAATGGCGCCGAAAAATGGCGGCGGCCATAGACGAACACGATTGGACGGCAGGAGGTCCTTCCGGACCCCCGCTGGACTTTTGGCAAGTCTCGTGGGGGTCAGGAGGCCCCCCACAAGCTGGCCAAAAGTTCCTGGAGGTCCAGCGGGGGTCAGGGAGCGATTTCCCGCCGCGAATCGTTTTCGTACGGAAAATGGCGCTGGCAGGAGATCGACTGCAGGAGGGTTCCGGCGCCTCGCTGAACAATCTCCTGCAGTCGATCTCCTGCCGGCGCCATTTTCCGTACGAAAACGATTCGCGGCGGGAAATCGCTCCCTGACCCCCGCTGGACCTCCAGGAACTTTTGGCCAGCTTGTGGGGGGCCTCCTGACCCCCACGAGACTTGCCAAAAGTCCAGCGGGGGTCCGGAAGGACCTCCTGCCGTCCAATCGTGTTCGTCTATGGCCGCCGCCATTTTTCGGCGCCATTTTGGAAAATGGCGCCGGCTGAAGACAACAAGATTCAGGAGCAGGAGCCCGTTCCGGACCGCTGCCGTTCCGGACCGCCGCTGGACCCGCAGGTTATTTAAGTCATTGGGGGGGGGGTTCGGGAGGGTGGGGGATTTAATTTAAAGGGTCGGGGGTGGGTTTTAGGGGGTTTTTAATGTGCCGGTTTTGCGATTTTTCGATTTTTTGATTTTTCACGATTTTTCACGATTTTTCACGATATTTTACCCCCCCAAACGGCAACAATACGATTCCCTCCCCCTCCCAGCCGAAATCGATCGTTAAGACGATCGAGGACACGATTCACATCCCTACAAAATACTGCAGCATGACTATTATTAGGATCAAGGAAATATGATCACATTACAGCCACACTGATATCACTGCACTGGTTACCTGTACAATCCAGAACATACTTTAAAGTATTAATAATAATATTCAACATCATTCACTCCAATAAAATTGGCTTATTAGGAGTGATACTACAACTGAACAATCCTCTGAGAACACTAAGATCCCAAAATAAAGGTCTACTGTCTATTCCCACAACAAGGTGCACATGTCTGATGCAAACAAGATGCCGAGTGTTCTTAACTGCAGGGCCAAAGCTCTGGAACTCTCTGCCTGAGGCATTACATACTTTAGCAGACAGAAAGAAATTTAAACGTGAAGTAAAAACATGGCTATTCAAAAACGCTTACAATTTAACATAAAACATCAGAATAGACAGAACTACAAAAACAAGAAGGACAAACAAAAATAATCAGATTATGAAAAATAAACCAAATGCAAGTCTCTCAAAACAACTCACTGACTAAGACATGAAAATTATCATTTAATGTCAATTACCTATACCCTTAGCCTTATGCATTACATCAATTAAAATACACTAGAAATTTTCAATTGATAATGCCTGACAATGAATACCACCTCTGAAACCAATCATTATTTGTTTGTTTGTTGAGTTATAACTATGAATGTCACTTTGTAAACTGTTGTGATCGATACATGGAACTACGATATATAAAATGTCTTAATAAATAAATAAATATTATAACAGGAAGTGCTGAGGTATTGTTTTAAACATTTGAAAGGAATATCCTCCAATATCTACCTAAGGGAACTACAATACAAATTCCTGTGAAGAGCTTATGTTTCTCAAGCCCATGCAATTTAAAGTTAAATTGTTATCCACATCCACCTATAAGAAGTGTAAATTTGGAATGGTACTCTGTCCCATGTCTTCAGGTCATGTCCTCACATCCAGCCTTTTTGGAATAAGATATCATGTTATGTGGTGAAAATTTTGAGTTACGCCATTCTTTTTAATCCAGGATCTCTACTCTTTGAAAAATGTCCCCTCTCCTGTTTAGGAATAAAGGGGACAAAATGTGCCAGGAGAGCCTATGTATTAGGCAAAAAGCCAATATTACTAAATTGAAGGGAAGAAAGTCCATCCTCCTGGCAGGGCTGTAACTCACTACATGATATGATGCAAATGGAGAATACGGCCTCTAAATCCACATTTATGCATAGGAACTTATTCTTACTGTATCTATTTGGGAGAATCATATTCAAAATTTTTCATCATCTTCTAGTTTGATCTTAAATTGATGATTTCCTAATTATCTCCGAAGAGGTATTTGCCTTATGCTGGAACTACTTAGTAACTAAATATCATTGTGTATTATTGAGGGGGATTGATAGTAGGGTTAAGAGATGATTAAAATGGTCTATCAGTACCTAGGGGTTGGGGGAAAGATGAATGAAACTGTAATGCACTTTGGACATTATGCTTTATATGTTGTAGAGATTCAGATGGTAGAGAGGGGGGTGGGGAAAAATGTAAAAATTATTACATATTTACCATTGTTAACCTTGGGGTACATAAGAAAACAATGTACTTTGAGGCTTTATTTGTATCTTTTATTATGTTTAATATAGAGTTTGAACATATAAAATCTATGCATGTAAATCCCGCTGGAGAACTGCTTGCATATATTAGCAGGCGTAAAGGGGTATGATTAGTTTTCCCAGCAAAATTTTCAAAGTAAAAAATATACATGTACTTTCACTTTGAAAATTGGTGTAAAGTCTGCAGATAAAAACTACCTGCAGACTTTACGACAAAATTATTCCTATTATTGGTTTCCAAAGTATGCAGATTTATCTCATACATATTGATTGTGCATCTCCTGAAAATTTGATTGGCTGTGGCATCCTCAGGACAAGTTTGGGGACCTCTGGCTTAAAAGCACCAATGATTTCCAAATGACCCAGCGAGTGTTATGGTCCCTGTCGTGACCGGGGCCTTACCTGCCCTTCACCGGTCTCAGCGGCACCGATGTCGGCGGCATTCCCGTGGAGGCCTCCCCGGGAACGCCCTTTCTATAGACGCGCGCGCAGGAAGGGGGCTGAAATAGCCCGCTTCCCGCCGCGCGACGCTCCTCCCTCTTCGATGACATCGGACGCTGGGGAGCATTTAACCCCGGCGTCTGCTCCTACTCGGGGCCTTGCCACCGGGTTCCACCGTGGTTCCTAGTTGTTCCAGGCCCCAAGGTATTCTACAGTGCCTGCCTGCCTGCCTGCTACAGTGCCTGCCTGTTTGCCTGCCTGCTACAGTTCCTGCCTTCTGCTACCTTGCCTGCTTACTACAGTGCTCCTCCCTGGGGGGCTCAGGTCTCCGCCACGGTTCCTGCCTGGTTCCAGTTCCCGAGTCTTGCCACAGTTCCTGCCTGGTTCCAGTAACCAGACTTGCTTCAGTTCCAGTCCGGTTCCAGTATGTGTCTTGCTTCAGTTCCTGCCTGGTTCCAGAACCCGAACCCAGTTACAGTACTGCTACTGTCCTAGTCTGGTTCCAGTTAACCGTCCTGATCCACTACCCGCCTAAGTCCCAGCAGCCGGGCCCCTACGGGCTCCTCCCGGGGGGGCTTCGGCTTCCAAGGGTGAAGCCACCTAAGTCCCAGTGGTTGGGCACCTACGGGCTCTTCCCGGGAGAGCACCAGCTTCCAGGGTGAAGAGTATCATCTATGTCCTGCCAGATATCCGCCTCCCAACCTGCTCTTATCGAGAGACATTAGAACGCTTTATCCCAGTCTCTTGCAGGTCGGCCCAAGGGACCACTAAACAGAAACTCCTTTCTCACAACAGATTGCAAGGCCATGGACTCGGCGGATCTGTCGTGCCTTCGAGCCATCCCAGGAATGGCCCAACGATTGCAGCAATTACGGCATTGCTTTGATGAGTTGGCAGCTACGGTGGAGCAACTAGCGGCCTGCCTAGTTAAGATACCCATGAATCCTCCGCCCGCCGATAGGTCGGCACCCGAGGAACAAGTTATCTCGACAACCCAGTTACCCGCACCTTCTCGTTACGCCGGGGATGCAAAGACCTGCCGCGGTTTTCTGAACCAATGTTTTCTACGGTTCACTCTGTTGCCCCGGCAGTTCCCCACTGACTCGGTGAAGGTGGCCTACATTCTCTCCCTGCTCGATGAAAAGGCCCTATTGTGAGCCTCCCTGCTCTGGGAACATAACGATCCCTCGCTTGAGGATTTACAGCAGTTCATCTCGAGCTTCCGACAGGCGTTTGATGAACTGGACCGCTTGGCCACTGCTACAACACAACTGCTCCAGTTACGCCAGGGGGTCCGCTCCCTGGCAGACTATGCTATGGATTTCCGTACTCTTGCCCAGGAGGTCAGTTGGCAAGACGGCAGCCTAAAAGCTATTTTTCTAGAAGGACTATCCGGGCGTATCAAGAATGAGCTCGCGGCCCGTGATCTCCCGAAGGACCTCAATGCACTAATAGACCTGGCTGGCCGCATCGACCGCTGCCTCCAGCAGAGGGCGAGAGAGCAACGACCTGCCTGAAGTAATTCCCCGTTGGTTTCCGCGTATTCTGAGGTATCATCTTCTCCTATGATTGAGTGTCTGGAGAGTACCCCTACTGAACCTGTACGGTTGGGATGTTCCCCGCTCTCCACGAAGGAGAGACAGCAATGCCGCACTCAGGGCTTGGGTCTCTACTGCGGTGAGCAAGGTCAACTGCCAGGAGCGTTTGGAAAGACGCCAGAACCTAGGAGGTCGTGAGGAGCTCCTCCTGGGTTGTGCCTCAGTTCCTCAATGCACCGTACCAATTACATTGGAGTTCCCAGAAGGGTCACTGGAGACCCTCACATTCCTGGACTCCGGAGCAGGGGGTAATTTTATTCGACAGGAGTTAGTCTCCCAATTGCGGATTCCCACGCAAGAGCGGGAGACACCGCTACGAATTACCTCCGTCCAAGGCACGCTCCTCCCAGGGCGTATCAAGACATCCACGACACCCATTTCGGTCCGCACCGGAGCGATCCACTCGGAGGAGATGGCTTTCCTAGTCTTAGAGAAGGCCGTCCACCCCGTGGTGCTAGGGTTGCTGTGGCTGCAGAAGCATTCGCCCATGATTCAATGGGATACCTTGCGAATTACCCAGTGGAGTCCATCTTGTCACTCCACCTGCTTGCAGATGTCCGAGGATCCTGCTTCCGTCTCTTGTGCCATTTCCAACTTGGTTCCCACTTCAGAGCCTTGCCGTGATCCCACTCCGGGTTCTGCTTCCGTTACCATGGGGAGGGAACTACTACGGCAGTTTCCCCAGGTTCACTCAGGTAAACCCAGGCCTCCCAAGAGGGGGCGTAAGAGGAGAGGTACTGTTACGGTCCCGGTCGCGACTGGGGCCTTACCTGCCCTTCGCCTGTCTCGGCGGCGCAGATGTCGGCGGCGTTCCCGGGAGGCCTCCCCGGGAATGCCCTTTCTCTAGACGCGCGCGCGCGCGTGCAGGAAGGAAGCTGAAATAGCCCGCTTCCCGCTGCGCGACGCTCCTCCCTCTTCGATGATGTCGGACGCCGGGGGCATTTAACTCCGGCGTCTGCTCCTACTCGGGGCCTTGCAACCGGGTTCCACCTCGGTCCCTAGTTGTTCCAGGCCCCGAGGTGTTCGTAGTGCCTGCCTGCCTGCCTGCCTGCTACAGTGCCTGCCTGTTTGCCTGCCTGCTACAGTTCCTGCCTTCTGCCTTCTGCTACCTTGCCTGCTTACTACAGTGGCCGGGCCCCTACGGGCTCCTCCCTGGGGGGCTCCGGTCTCCGCCACAGTTCCTGCCTGGTTCCAGTTTCCGAGTCTTGCCACGGTTCCTGCCTGGTTCCAGTTCCCGAGTCTAGCCACCGTTCCTCCCTGGTTCCAGTAACCAGTCTTGTTTCAGTTCCAGTCCGGTTCCAGTACCTGCCCTGCTTCAGTTCCAGTCCGGTTCCAGTACATGTCTTGCTTCAGTTCCTGCCTGGTTCCAGAACCCAAACCCAGTTACAGTATTGCTACTGTCCTAGTCTGGTTCCAGTTACCCGTCCTGATCCACTACCCACCTAAGTCCCAGCGGTTGGGCTCCTACGGGCTCCTCCCGGGGGAGCACCAGCTTCCAGGGTGAAGAGTATCGTCTACGTCCTGCCAGATATCCACCTCTCGACCTGCTCTTATCAAGAGACATTAGAACGCCTTATCCCAGTCTCTTGCAGGTCGGCCCAAGGGTCCACTAAACAGAAACTCCTTTCTCACAACAGTGAGTACAGAAAATTCCTCCACTTTTGCTGAAGCCTTTCTGATAGCAGAGAGAAGAATATATTCTACTGCAGCTCTGCTGCAGAGAGAGTAGAATGATGCAGCGGCAGGGCCGTTTCTAATCTATTTAGCACATTACAGATCAAGCTGTCTTAGAAAAACATTAAAAATGACAGACAAACTTGAAAATAGCCTGAAAACGAACAGAGTGTCACAATTTGACTTTAAGACTTGAAGGCATAGTTGACAGTGCAGTATGCATTATGCAATAGCAGAGAATCTTATTTGAAAAGCATGCTGAAAGCAATAGCAACCACAGCAGGAGATATGACTCCCAACTCCTTCTAGTGTCATCATATTGAAATCACTATGCCTTGTATTTATAAGTGTGCTAAACAGGACTTGACCTATTCCTTCAGAGGCTAGAAAAGTTCTCTAGATGCATCCTTTTTAAAACAAAAACTGCATATTTACTGAAGTGATAAACATGGTTTAGATCCTATCTGCAGCTCCATAATTCACAGAAAAGGTTCCAAGTCTGGAAGATTTAAGAGCGATGTCCACAATGCATGAGCTTGTGCCTACAAATTCTGCATTAGTTTAAACAACTTCCCATTCACCCTGACCCAGAATATGCCCCAAAGATACCAATTATATTTAAACCAACTCTAGCATGCTACTCAAATTCGACATGTTTGAGGCAGGACAAAACATGTGGCAAACCATTCAGAAAACTTTGAAGTTACCAACTGACAACTGTTTTCTAGACATATCTCTTGCAAATCTATCACATATAATCTAACGTTTTGGATGAAAACTTTGTCTTCAGAGATACTCTCCTTTTTCTGTATATAATAATAAGGATAGAATACTCTTTTGGAAAAGGACTTATTTTTTTAAATATACATTACCTATGTTACTATGTGTAATTGAGGTGATTAGTATCTGATAAGTTTTTTTTATATTGTTTAATGATGTTCTTATTTTTGTTTTATGTCTTGGTTTTTATTATGAATTTTTTATTGAAAACCACTTAGGAAATGTGTGTGTGTGTGTATATATATATATATAGAGAGAGAGAGAGAGAGATTTTCAAAATAATACAAACAAAAGTAAATTGTTTGCTTAAGAAATACATGGAGTCATAGCAGTGAACTTCCAAAATGTAGAAAAAAGAAAATCAAAAAAATTATATAACAAGAAAACAAATACAATGCTGTCCCCCGCTTCCAACCATTAAAAAGACAAGAAGAACAAGAAAAAAACAAAGATAAATTTGGGAGTTTACCTAAGAAAACTAAACAAAGAAATGGCATTAACATAGAATAAATCAATGAAACAAAAAGAGAGGAAAAAGGATACAAATCCCATATACTAAATATGAAACCAAAAATATATTACAATAAACAACTTATATGCCAACAGATGACAATATCATCAATGATTGCCTCAAGATCTCACTCTGCAGCCTCTCGCCACTCAATGGGCCGCAAGCCGTAATCGGTCACTGAAGCAGTTTGTTACTTGTAATCATTTATTGTCATCGTGCTGCAAAGTCATTGCTTTATTTTTATATGAAGAACATTTTTTTATTCTTTTAATTTATAATTTAAGGAACTGTGATTATACAACACTAAAGAAATCTTTGTATGGTTTTGAGTACAAATTAGCTGGACAAACATATTTGGCTAACTTGACCAAGATATTCAGTTTTGTGGCTTATCTTATACTGGGGTGTCATAATCGAAAAGAGCTGTATGTGATGGGGGATGAAAGACTGTTGTGCACGGACCAAGAGAGGAACCTTAGGCCTTGATTTTCTAACCTACCGCAGTGTGTGAATTGCGCGGTACAGGGGGGAGGGACTGCGATAGCCAGCAGCACCTCAGCGGTGTGATCGCTGCTGGCTTTCGTACCCAATAGCAACATCGTAAAAGGTGGTGCTATTGTGCGCGAAATTGGAAGCGAAAAGGCTCCTTACCTTTTCGCTGTCCATGCTGTCTTCGCTGCGTCTGCCCTGGTGCCGCCCCGACTCCTCCCCTTCCAGTGGTTACTCCTCCCCGACCTAGCTAGCGCATGCAAAAAGGGACTTTTCGCGTGCACTAGCTTTAGAAAATAACTCACTTAGGGTGATAGTCCCTTGCATTTGAAGACAGTGAATCAATGTGACAAGGCAATAGCTAAAGCCAGAAGAATGCTGGGCTGCATAGAGAGGGGAATAACCAGTAAGAAAAAGGAGGTACAGGTCCTTGGTGAGGCCTCACCTGGAGTATTGTGTTCAGTTCTAGAGACTATATCTCAAAAAGGATAGAGACAGGATGAAGGAGTTCCAGAGAAGGGCAACCAAAATAGTGTGTGGTCTCCATCGTATGACTTATGAGGAGAGGCTGAAGGATCTGAATATGTATACCCTGGAAGAGAGGAGGTGTAGGGGAGATATGATGCAGACCTTCAGATACCTTGGAACCTTTTCCGTTAGAAAAGAAACAGTAGAATTAGGGGTCACGTAATGAAACTTCAGGGGGGATGACTCAGAACCAATTTCAGGAAGTATTTCTTCATGGAGAGAGTGGTGTATGCCTGGAATGGCCTTCCAGAGGAGGTGGTGAAGACAAAAACAATTAAAGAATTCATAGGGGCATGGGATAAACACTGTGGGTCCCTAAAAACTAGAGGATGGAAATGAACTGTGCATAGGAATAACTCGCTCAGTGCAAATTACTACCTGTTACGCCCGCTGGCCGCGGCCCCTGCAACCGGCTTGCCTTACCCTCTTTCCCATCACGGCAGGAGAGGGAGAGCGCATCTGGCATCGCTCCCTTCAGCGCAGCCTGGTCAGCTTCGGGGAGGGCCCTGTACGCGGCTGGGATGCCATTGTTGTTGGCTTCATTCTTCCTGCCTCCTCCAGCTATTCCAGAAGCTTAGGGTTTGCTGTAGTGATTCGGTAATCGGTAGGAGAATTTGTATATCATCCGCATAGAGATAGTGTGTAAGCTTTAGCTTTGAGAGAAGGTGGCAGAGAGGTAGGAGGTAAATGTTGAAGAGGGTTGGTGAAAGGGAAGATCCTTGTGGGACTCCGTAGTTAGAGATGACCGGGTGAGATTCTTTATTGTTAATTTTGACCTTGAAGGCTCTGTTGCAAAGGAAAGATTTGAACCAGTTGAGATTCGTGCCAGAGATGCCTATATCTGCAAGACGGTCTAGGAGAATTGAGTGGTTGACGGTGCCAAAAGCTGCGGAAAGATCTAGGAGAGCTAGTAGATAGGGTTGACTTTTATCCATGTTCATGATGATGGAGTCTGTAAGGGAAGTCAGAAGGGATTCTGTGTTAAGAGATTTACGGAATCCAAACTGGGAAGGAGCTAGAATCTTGTGTTCCTCCAAGTATTCTGAGAGTTGTTTACTGACAATTTTCTCCATAATTTTGGAAATGAGAGGTAAGTTGGCAATAGGACGGACGTTTGCAGGGTCATCTGTTGGCAGGTTGGGTTTTAGGATGGCCAGCTTTAAAGTGTCAGGAACTAGTCCTTGAGTTAGGGAGCAGTTGATAATTTCTGCAATAGGTTTAGCAATGATGTTTGGGATGGAGATGAGGAGGTTTGATGGGATGGTGTCTAAGGGGTGGGAAGAGGGTTTGAGTTTCTTTAGGATGTTTTCTATCTCCAGTGAAGAAGTTTTTTCTAGGACTGTGAGAGTTGTGGATCGGTGAGGGGAAGAAGTGAGGGGGGCAGGGGAGATGGGTTGGATGAAGAAAGAGGGTTGATGAGATTAATTATTTTGTTTTCAAAGTAATTTGCAAGTTCTATTGCTTTACTGCGAGCTTGGTTGTCTGGAAAAATTGGTGGAGTAGGTTTGGTGAGGGCTGAGACATACGAGAAGAGATCTTTGGTGTCAAAGATGAAGTGGTGGATTTTTTTGGCGAAGAAATCTTTCTTTGTTTTGTGAATGGTGTTTCTGTAGGCGTTTAGTGATGCTTTGTAAGCTGCTAGAGTGGTAGAGGAGGGATTTTTTCGCCATCTGTGTTCTTTATTTCTGACCTCTTGTTTGAGGGACTTTAATTCAGGTGTGAACCACGGTTTTCTGTTGTCTGAAGAAGGGTGAAGCGCTTTTGTGGTGAGAGGGCATGTTACTTCTGCTACTTTATTGGTTATTTTGAACCAGGACGAGGTGGCCGCAGTAGCATTTGAGAGGTCCAGTTGTGTTAGTTCCTTAAAGAGATGGTTACCTAGAAGGTCCGTAGAGCATGGTTTTCTGAATTGTATTGTGGTTTTAGGGAAGGTGAGAGGAGGAAGGTTTAAAGTCTCTAGGGTGGTAGTGATGATCTGATGGTCGGACCAAGGGACTGAGGAACATGTGGGATTGGAAGAAAGAGAGAAACCTTCATTAATGAAGATTAGGTCCAATGTGTGGCCTGCTTTGTGAGTAGGGGTGTTGACGATCTGTTTGAATCCCATGTAGCTAAGGGAGGAAAGAAGAGTATCACAATTGGCTGAGTGCGATGAAATGTCCACATGTAAGTTGAAGTCTCCCATTATAATTGTAGGAGTGTCGGGTATGAGATGTTTTGCGATGTATTCAATGAGGGGAGAGGGGTCAGATTCAATTATTCCTGGCAGGGCATAGATGAGGCAAATTTGAAGGTGGGTGGATTTGAAAAAGGCACATTCTAGATTGGAAACTGAGGTGGAGTGTTGCAGAGTTAGTCTAAAGCCTTTTTTTGCTGCTAGAAGCAGGTCGCCTCCTCTTTTTTTGAGTCTTGGGATTGAGAAAATGTCATAGATTTGAGTGGGAAGTTGATTGGTTAGAACAGTGTCCGTCGGCTTTAGCCAAGTTTCTGTGATTGCACAGATATCAGGATTAGAGTCAAGGAGGTAGTCGTTAAGGATGTGGGATTTTTTTGAGAGAGATTGGGCATTAAACAGAGTTAAGGAGAATAAAGACAGGCCCAGAAGCTGTGTGATGGGTGAGATCATGATTGGAATAAGTCTTTTTTGGTGGAGGGTGTGGTAAATTGAGAGATTGGGTTGAGTTCTGGAGAGGTTCCTGATAATGGGGATGGGGAAGGTACTCTTCATTTGTGGGGATATAGACACTAGTAGGAGGGAGAGTGGCGTGGTCAATCTGCAAGGAAGACAACAGGTGAAGGCCGTTCGAGGAGGAAAGGTGTGAGGAGGAAAGCACCAAATTTAGAGTGAGGGGCAGCCCTGCAGGGCTACACGAAGGGGTGCACAAAGGGGCCTGTCCCTTTGATACGCTCCTTCAGCACGCGGCGCACGCGGCGCAGCGCCGGGCTTGAGCTTAGATTTAAATCCCTTCAAGGGCGGCCGCTGATTGGCTGTCCTGGAGGGAGGGACCACGTGGATTGGCTGGTCCTGATGTGGGCTGTCTGCGTCGGGCCTCGCCGTCACGGTCAGAGGCAGACGGGAGGGTGGCTGAAGAGTGCTTCGCGGTCGACGCCTGGACGGCTGCGGGTAAGAGTGGATTTTTTAGAGCCTTACCCCGACGAGTCTGGGCGCCGAAAGTGCAGGCCTACCTTCGCACTCTGCTCTTCCGCGGAAAGGATCGGTGCCGGACTTGAGCTTAGATTTAAATCCCTTCAAGGGCGGCCGCTGATTGGCTGTCCTGGAGGGAGGGACCACGTGGATTGGCTGGTCCTGATGTGGGCCATCTGCGTTGGGCCTCGTGGTCGCGGTCAGAGGCGGACGGGAGGGCGGCTGAAGAGTGCTTCGCGGTCGGCACCTGGACAGGAGGGCGGCTGAAGAGTGCTTCGCGGTCGGCACCTGGACTTACATACCTTAGTATCGCAGCTGTGTGTGTAATCTTGGTACGGAGGAGAAACCTTGCCTGGGAAATTGTTAAATCCAAAAAGATTTTTTTAAGACTCAAATATTTAGACACCTTGTATACACTGGACACCATAACAGGATCGTCACTGGAAGTCAAGGATGCGCCCATTTCAAAGCAGGGCTCAGCTTTTCCGTCTAACCACACATTCCTGGGCTATTTCAATCCAATACTGCACAGAGCCTCCCCAAATCCGCACCGCTTGTAACTCTATCCGTCGCTTCCAAGCTCCACATGTACCCTCTCTCCCTATGCCTCTCTTCCCATCCCCATGCCTCTCTCCCATCCCCATGCCTCTCTCTCCATGCCTCTCTTCCCATCCCCATCCCTCTCTCCCTATGCCTCTCTTCCCATCCCTATGCCTCTCTTCCCATCCCCACATGTACCCTCTCTCCCTATGCCTCTCTTCCCATCCCTATGCCTCTCTTCCCATCCCCACATGTACCCTCTCTCCCTATGCCTCTCTTCCCATCCCTATGCCTCTCTCCCATCCCCATGCCTCTCTCCCCATGCCTCTCTTCCCATCCCCATCCCTCTCTCCCTATGCCTCTCTTCCCATCCCTATGCCTCTCTTCCCATCCCCACATGTACCCTCTCTCCCTATGCCTCTCTTCCCATCCCTATGCCTTCTCTTCCCATCCCCACATGTACCCTCTCTCCCTATGCCTCTCTTCCCATCCCTATGCCTCTCTTCCCATCCCCACATGTACCCTCTCTCCCTACGCCTCTCTTCCCAATCCCCACATGTACCCTCTCTCCCTATGCCTCTCTTCCCATCACCTGGGTAATACCTCTTTCTCCTATAGCTGAATCTTGCCACCTTGTAAAACTTGGCAGCTAGACTTAGCTCTGAGAGGAGGAAATTTCAGCCCTTTGAGAATTACCCTCCCCAAGGATTTCAAGGCAGTTCATGTGGGTTTAAGGCAACCAGCCAACAACGCATCTGCAGCACATCTTCTAATATTCCACGCCCTTGTTACTGCTTACTTACCCTTGGATATGTATTCAATTACATCTGTCCAATCTAATATATGTGTGTGTTGTTTTTGCTGAGAACCAGAGTGCAAGTCCCATTAGGGCCTGCATAGATTGAAATCAATGTGTCCCTTCTCAGTTTCTAATGGCAATACACTCAGGCCTTGTTACAATGCTGCAGGCTTGTGAAGTCAACACAGACATAAAGTGGTGCTTTATTAGTTTTGGCTGAGATTCCTGTAATCTAATGGCAGTCCTGATTGATCACAATGCCTATGCGGTCTACAGTGCCTGAATATAAAGATACTATTTTAAGGATACTTCAGATGCTAGAAGATTTTTCTCTATCTTTCTCTAGGCTTAATACTCAGAGGGCATCATTCACTAAACCTTTTCTTCCCCATAAACACAGAATGGGAGAAGAATAGGAGAGATACCTAAAAGGTAAATTTTAAAACCCGCAGGCGGGCATCCATGTGCGCGTGGTTCCCGGCGCATGTGCACACGGACATGCCGATTTTATAACATTCGCGCGTCGACGCATGCATGATATAAAATGCGCTACCTGTGCACAGATGCGCAGGATTTTATATTGGCGCGTGCATCTGCGCGCAAGAACCGACTCGCATGCGTAAAGGGGAAATTTTACAGATGCATGCGGCGACGTGATAGGCCCTTTCCCCGGTTCCTTCCCAGTCTGCTCCAATAAAGGAACGGACTGGGAGGGAACTTCCTAAACACCCAAGCTAACCTGCCTCCCTTTTCCACTATCCGTCCCGACCCCTAAAACCCCGCTAACTACCCAACGTTTTTGTTTTATTACTTACCCGCAGTCCGGAGCAGCAGTAAATCTGCGCGAGTCTGGCATTCCTGATGCGCGCATCAGCGGGAGAGTGCCTTAATAGTGCTGCCCCAGCCCGCCCATGGCCCACCCACCCATTTTGGCTCACACCATTCTAGTGCGTGTACCGGAAGATATGCTCATGGTTGCGGGCCATTTAAACTCTGCATGGCATATGTGCAGCCAGACACACGCATATCTCCCGAAATCGCCAGATGCAGGGCATTTAAAATTAGCCCTTTAGTGAATAAGGCCCAATCATGTATTCTTCTGCAGTGCAGAATACATCGCACTGTGTCAAAAACTTTTCTGAAAGTACAGTGCAATAGTGCCACAGATGTCAACATAGGTTCCTAACATATTTCTTAATCAAAAATAAACATGACTTCATAAAGTCAATTTTCATAGCCTTCTGGGTGACTTTATGAAATATAAGTGTGTGCGTATATTCCCACTGAAATAACTATTCAGTATGGGACAAATGGGACACAGATTTATAATTATATTAATGAGTTGGCAGGGCCTTATATTGCAATACAAATCTGAAAATTCTGTAGGCAGCTTCTTAGAATGCACAATATCTGCATTCCAACTAAGATAAAATTAACTTCAATAATATTACTCAGAAAGGGAACAATGGCTGCTGCATCTGAGTTACTGGGTTCCTGCTTCTAGGTTAATCACAGCAGCTACCTGTGCTAAGAAAAAGTTCACATCTCATTCCAGAGGCTGCCTGTATGAAGTATATTTATCAGGATGCTGCTACGAGTACGTTTCAGGGATGCATGGCTGTATCTTCATCAGGAGCCTCTGAAAATATTAGCACAGCACTTTTAAGCACAAATGGTTATTCCAGGTCTGACACACTTAAAACTGGGTTTTACATGTGGAAATGCATTTTACTTGTGCAAGTGGCCTTTTGAAAATTACTACACTATATGCCATTGAATTGCCAATAGGTTTTACATGTGTAAGTGCACTTTACACACATAAATGGCTTTTGAAAATGGCTATGCTAGTATGGTACATTTCACACATAACACCTTTGAAAATGACCTCCTAATTCTGTACACAAGTTGAAAAATTAATTTTTAATGTCCATGTCAATCCTGCATAGCAAACCTTCCTGCATGCCAAAGCTAAGTAAATCCTAGGAATATTATACTTGCATGAAATTGAATGGAAATTGTATCAATAAACAAAACTATTTTATGATCTAAATTTTTTTTTTACAAAGTAACAATATTAATGCACATACTATAGTACAAAAATGATTTTATGTAATGAAATTTCAGGAATGATGTTCAACTCGAGTGAACAATACCTTTGCAATTTGTATTGTATTCAAATGCTTGAACCAAACAGCATTTGCTGTTACTTTTCTCATCTCCTTCCTACATACACCCCAATGAGGAAACTATGGTCCTCCCAAAAAGCCCTTTTATCACCTCTTCACTAATTACAGCAGGGCTAGCCTGTATGAGGCTTTGAGTATTCAGTTGCTTTGCACACAACCTATAGACCAATATGTATTCTGGATAAGGAGAGAGATCTTACATGTGGTCACACTCTGTGGCTCATTCTTGGGATATATCTTTGCAGTATTTGAACAGGAATAACTGGGCAGACTGGATGGACTGATTCAACCTTCTCTAATATCATCTATCGTGTCACAATCCCATAAGACTTATGCAAGGAAACCTGTTACTCTTCCTTTTGAAAAAGAATCAAGGCTTGGTGATTTAGCCAGAGCTCCTGAACTCTGCATTGGTACCCTTCTTACTTTTAGGTATCCTCCCTTAACTGTGAAAACAGTATTCTACTTTTATGTGTTGTATTTGTTTATCTTATTGCTAGGTATCCTCCCTATACTACGAAATCAGTGTATACTGTGTTAGACGGTTTTGCAATGTTCAATTCCCAATACCCCTCTTCCAATATATGTGCTGCAGTTCATAATTTTATTCTTAATTTGCCTTGTGCTTTCTCTAGGAAAAAGCAGAATATCAAATGTAAATAAATAAAAAAATAAACACAAAATGACTCGTTAGTGGCAATTTAAAATATTAGCACCAATGAGAGTTACTCCAGTCAACATCCTGCCCCTATCATGGCACAATAATAAGGCATTCACTGTTTAGTGATCTCAGTGTAGCTAAATCTGTGATATCCTTAAAACCATCATTTATGGTGAGACCTAGTAAAGAGAAGCAGGCTGAAGTATTGAAAAAAATATAATGTGGTGCTAATGGTCCTGACACCATTTTTAATGTCCATGGACACATTTTGGACCTGATACAAGAAGCTTTTCCCCCATAAACACAAAATAGAAGAAAAGCCTTAGTGAATCAGGCTCTTTGTAGGTAGCATTTAACTCTAGTCCTAAATCTTTTTTTTATTGCTATTTTTACTGCAACAGAATTAATCTGTTTTTAGATAGTATACTTGTAGTTAAATTTCCTCTCCAATGTCTCCTGCAATGAGATTAGAAGGAGAGCTTCAAAAATCAGGTTTTATATTTCCTGCTATCACTGCATGAGCAGAAGGTTTATCTTGAGCAAAAAGGATGCATTCCACGAAGAAATCAGTAGGGAAATAATTGCAAAAGAAATTAGTTTTTATACTTATCTGTTTTAAAATGTAGAGCTTGTTCAACATAATATATAACTGTCATATTTTTGAAATGTTGAAGTTACACTTTTTAGATCAGAATTCTTTTCCCTTCTAATAGGATCACAACTGAACATTGAAGTGTATGCCTTTGAGGCTCTTTTTTTTCAAATCACTTACTAGTTGTCCCACAAAGCACTGATTTCTAAGTGGGTCATTTAATAAGCCACAGTATTTACCCCAGAGGGGGGAAAATTCTGAGGGATTTAGTAAGCTGTAGTACCAAATACCGCAGCTTAAAAAAAAACCCTTGGTATTTTAGTAGCCCCCAAAAATGCCATGTAAAGTTGGCCCCACAGCCCAGGGCCATAATCTTCTTAAAAGGCCCTAGCAGCCCAAACAAACCCCCAACCCCCGTAAAGGCAAAACCCCTTAGGGGGTTGGACCCTTGTCCTTCCCCCCACCCACACTGCTGTATGAGGAGTATGTAAAAAGAGTTTAAAGTCAACAAAGGCCCCATCCCTCTTGAAACCCCTCCCCTTTGGTTATAAAGTTCCTCCCCTAACCCCACCCTAACCTACACCTCTGGTCCTTTCCAAAATATCCCTGGTGGCTCATACTTTGGCCACCTTATGGGCTGGTGGAAGGGCAGAGGATGATAGAAACTTAGAACTGAGAGGGGAAGTAAACATCGGGAGGTGAGATGACATCGCGAGAGAAAGAGAGACCATGCCCCCTCCCACGACGTCACTGAGAGCTTCGCCGGCGGTTGAAAAGCACCTCACCACCAGGCGCCACGTGACAAAGGGGCGCAACAAAGGGGTTCTCCCCTTTGTGCACCCCTTCGTGCAATCCTTGGTGCCTCATTTAATATTCTTTGTTGGTACATTTACTGTTATCTAACCCTTTTTTCCAAGTTATGTACCCTTTTGGCTTGTTAACAAGTTTAATTTTAATTGTTCTTTGTATCAGACTATGGAATTATTTTCCTGCTATTTTTGTTTTATGTAAACCGGTATGATTTACATATAATGTAGGAAAGTCGGTATATAAAAAAATTATAAATAAATAAATAGAGAGGGTCTCAAGAGACCTTAGGGGTTTTGGCTAAATTAGGAGAGGTTATTCAGGCTGATTGTCCTCTTTAGGGCATGGTTCTAGGGCATCAACATATATGTTAGTGCCCCAATACTCCTGGGAAAAGTTAGCTACACTGCCTGAGTTTTAGCTAACTTTCATGAAAATGACATAGCTTGCAATCGTTATTGGTAAGCTGCAATATTAATATGAATTGCCTAGTAATGATCTGCTTTGCATACATGTGCCTTGTCAGGGATGAAATAATGCATAATATTTTAAATACTGCATGTTAAGTGCTAATTACCGTGCAGTAAATACCTAATGCAACTTAATAAATGGCCCCTTAAAATTGGGTACAAATCATATTCTCTTGCCCCTACCACATGTACATTGTAAAAAGATATGAAAGTCTTAAAGAAATTTTTGACATTTATTTATTTAAAAATCTTATAGCCTGCTTATCTCAAAGCATTCTAGTACCAAACTCAATCATTCTTCCCTCTGGTGTAGCTTCATCAGCATTGACCAAATAAGCCAATGGGAAAAATGCTATCCCATTTAAGGGGCAATACCCTATTACATCATGACAATATTTCATTGATCTTTTTTTACCCTTGATGAATCTCTGAAGGATGAATACCTACACCCTCATTACTTATTGCCTCTGCTACAATACGGAAGGCACAGAAAATTTATCAGTAACTGCAAAACACCTATCCTAATTAAAAAATATATTACTCTCTTGGAGCTTGAATCACCTAAATTTGAGACTTGGAAAAATCTATTGCCGAAAGTTATTCATTGACCTCAACAAATAAAAATATTCAACTCCTGTGTTTCCTAATGTTCACTTACGGCCGGATTTTAAATCTGCCACGCACGTAGAAATCGCCACTTACGTGTGTGGCAGGGCCCTGCAAAAGTGGCGATTTCAGGTCGGCCCTTGAAGTATCTTGAAGAAAAAAAGTAAAAAAAAAAGGAGGGGGATTTAGAGGGTAGGGAGGAGAGGGGAAGGGGAAGGGAAGTTAGGGTGAGGGTTAGGAAAGTTCCCTCCCAGTCCGCTCCTTAAATTGGAGCGGACTGGGAGGGAACTGGGGGAGCCCTGATCTTGATGCTGCACGAATTTGCAAATTTTTACCCCCTCTTGCGCACGCCGCCCACACATATGTAGGTGGATTATAAAATCCAGCGCATATGTGCACGCGGCCCACGTATTTTATAACATGCGCGTGCAAATTTGCATGTTATGAGCGCTACTAGTTTTCAGGGGGTTTGGCCGTATGTTTTCGAGGCGCTAAATCCCTTACTGTATAAGCAAACACACGGCCAAACCCCTGTTAAACAGTGCACATGGCCAAGCGCATTTTACAGAATCGGTCTGCTTGTGTATAGGAGAATTTAGGTCGACTAGTGTTAGTGTTTTTATATTAGTCAATTGTCTAGCTATAAGAATATTTGGTTAATCTGTATTTGACCCCTGGTAGATGTGATAGATAGCACCCAATGCTAGCCAGCGTGACATGTTTATTATTGTTTTATGCAAATGAGGCAGAAAGCAGCATGTGTTAGATAGTCACTTGATGGTAAAGTGTATAGTTGTAGTGTAATGTCGCAGCAGATAGGGTAGCGGGTTACCCGGGCCGGTAGGGACATTTCGGACGTGGTGCTGGCAGGTCCAGATCAGCAGTTGACTTGCGCCTTGGGTGGTGTAGGGAGGGTCTTTCCTATGCTGGAGAGGGGCCCCTTGCTTGGGAATGAGGTGGGGGCCCTGTATGATGTTGCCCTGCTTGGCTATTGCAGCGGGCAGCGGAGGTGCTGGTGTGGCCTGGTCTTTGGGCAACGGCCGTACTGGCTTGGGTACCAATTCGTAGAGGGTTATATATATGTATGTACTGTTAATAAAGCTGCGGCCTTTTTCCTCCAATATCTGTCTTTGTGGTTATTCTGTTATATTGAACTATTTATGCAGGTAGGGTCATGGGTTATTCGGAGGTGATTGGGAGTGGGAGGGACGCGGATGGGATGGCCCTACAGTTGCAGCTGCCAGAGTTATGAGCAGCAGGAAGCCTGCAGTATAGTTCAAACAGCAACAGATGGATACAAGAACACAGTTAACAGCCAGAATAAGAAAGAATATCCATTATCACCTACAATAGTAACTTTATAATTCCCTCATAACACTTGTGATGCAGTACGACCTGGCCCGGGGCAGAAACAGCCGGGACACAGAAAAGCAGAAGCTGGCGGTACCAAACCTAGCCACCGGAGGGCGCTGAGGAAGGTAGCAAAGACTACACTTCCCAGGTTCCCTGAACCGACACCTGACCCCTGGCTGGAGGATGAGCAGGAACAGGTGGAGGAAATTGGGACTGATCCCTATGACTCAGCGGAGTCTATGGAAGCTGAGGAAGAGGGCGTGCCACCGTGGTGGAGCTGGCCACAAAAGCCCGGCTCCTCAGAGTCTCTGGAGGAGGAGATGGAGGTAAGCTGGGGAGAGGAAAGCTCCAGCTGTTCCTCTATGGAGCTGGAATAACTAGGAGGTTGGGGGATGGTAAATCCTAGGTTTAGACAAGGAGGTTTAAGAAATGTTGAAAGGATATTATGGTTCAAATGCTGTTTAACTCTAAGCTTGCTAAGGAGGACCTAAGCAGTTAGGCTTAGGGGTTTGTACTAGGGATGTGAATCGTTTTAGGACGATTAAAATTATCGTCCGATAATTTTAATATCGTCTTAAACCGTTATGGAACACAATACAATAGAGATTCTAACGATTTATCGTTATAAATCGTTAGAATCGTGAGCCGGCACACTAAAACCCCCTAAAACCCACCCCCGACCCTTTAAATTAAATCCCCCACCCTCCCGAACCCCCCCCAAATGAGTTAAATAACCTGCGGGTCCAGCGGCGGTCCGGAACGGCAGCGGTCCGGAACGGGCTCCTGCTCCTGAATCTTGTTGTCTTCAGCCGGCGCCATTTTCCAAAATGGCGCCGAAAAATGGCGGCGGCCATAGACGAACACGATTGGACGGCAGGAGGTCCTTCCGGACCCCCGCTGGACTTTTGGCAAGTCTCGTGGGGGTCAGGAGGCCCCCCACAAGCTGGCCAAAAGTTCCTGGAGGTCCAGCGGGGGTCAGGGAGCGATTTCCCGCCGCGAATCGTTTTCGTACGGAAAATGGCGCCGGCAGGAGATCGACTGCAGGAGGTCGTTCAGCGAGGCGCCGGCAGTCGACCTCCTGCAGTCGATCTCCTGCGGGCACCATTTTCCGTACGAAAACGATTCGCGGCGGGAAATCGCTCCCTGACCCCCGCTGGACCTCCAGGAACTTTTGGCCAGCTTGTGGGGGGCCTCCTGACCCCCACGAGACTTGCCAAAAGTCCAGCGAGGGTCCGGAAGGACCTCCTGCCGTCCAATCGTGTTCGTCTATGGCCGCCGCCATTTTTCGGCGCCATTTTGGAAAATGGCGCCGGCTGAAGACAACAAGATTCAGGAGCAGGAGCCCGTTCCGGACCGCTGCCGTTCCGGACCGCCGCTGGACCCGCAGGTTATTTAACTCATTTGGGGGGGGTTCGGGAGGGTGGGGGATTTAATTTAAAGGGTCGGGGGTGGGTTTTAGGGGGTTTTAATGTGCCGGTTTTGCGATTTTTAGATTTTTAGATTTTTCACGATTTTTCACGATTTTTCACGATATTTTACCCCCCCAAACGGCAACAATACGATTCCCTCCCCCTCCCAGCCGAAATCGATCGTTAAGACGATCGAGGACACGATTCACATCCCTAGTTTGTACAGTCAAGCAGGCATTGTTGCAGGGCTGCAGCCGGTGAGGCTACAGGACTCCATTAAACCCTTTTTGTGATAAAAGCCTTTTTCTCTGTGTACTGTTTGGGAGGGCCAGGACTAGGCCTGGCATTCTGACTAGAGGCTGTGAGGAGTCCATAGCAGCGCTGTGCATGAGCTGTGCAAGTGGACAGGACGTGGCATATGAGCAAAGCCGGAGGCCTGAAGCCCAGCAAAGCCCCACAGCGTGCTGAGCGGATGGGCGTGATCATCACACACTACACACAAAGACTCATTCATTCTCACACCATCCTAGCAAAACTCCATCCCAAGGATCCTGAGTATATATGTAATCATACCAGAAACTCTGCTTTAACACTGTATATGGATATCATGATACTACCCAAGAATCTGCCACACCTGTCATCAGGTATTATATCTATCTTCTGAAGGAGAGATTATTACATCTGTACATTATCTTATGTGAAGAGGAAATTAATTCCTGTAGTAATACTAGTTAATGCTATAAGTCATCATTATGAATGAGAATTGCTTGCCAATATAGAAGGACAGTAGACCAGTACTATAAGGGTCTTAATATTCCTATGGTTCTATAGAACCATAGTCAGATGGATGTGTGGTGGGTGTCTGAGTATATGAGAAGTTTATATGTGTAAAACGGTTTGGGGCGGATTTTAAAAGGCCCGCACGCGTAAATCCTTCCGGATTTACGCGCGCAGGGCCCTCGCGCGCCGGCGCGCCTATTTTGCATAGGCCGCTGGTGAGCGTAAAGCCCCGGGACGCACGGAAGTCCCGGGGCTTTTGAAAAGGGGAGGGAGGGAGCATGTCCGGGGGCATTCCCGAAATGATGCGGCATTTCGGGGGCGTGCTGTGGCGTTTCGGGGGCGGGCCCGGGGCGTGGCGCCGGCCCGGGGGCGTGGTCGAGGCCTCTGGACCAGCCCCCGGGACCGGAGGACGGAGCGGGGCTGCCGGCCGATGCGCGCAAAGTTACGCCTGCTTTCAGCAGGCGTAACTTTGCCGACAAAGATGGGGGGGGGTTTAGATAGGGCCGGGGGAGTGGGTTAGGTAGGGGAAGGGAGGGGAAGGTGGGGGGAGGGCGAAGAAAAGTTCCCTCCGAGGCCACTCCGAAATCGGAGCGGCCTTGGAGGGAACAGGCAGGCCGCGCTGGGCTCGGCACACGCAGGTTGCACAAATGTGCACCCCCTTGCGCGCGCCGACCCCGGATTTTATAAGATACACGCGGCTATGCGCGTATCTTATAAAATCCAGCATACTTTTGTTCGCGCAGCAGGCGCGAACAAAAGTACGCGCTCGCGTATCGTTTGAAGATCTACCTCTTTGTGTTCATTTAGAAAATATAGGGCAGATTTTAAAAGGCCCGCGTGCGCTGGCACGCCTATTTTGCATAGGCCGCCGGCACGCATAAAGCCCCGGTACGAGTGTAAGTCCCGGGGATTTCGAAAAGGGGCGGAATGGGGTGTGTCCGGGGGCGTTCCCGAAACAACGCGGCGTTTCGGGGGCATGCCGCGGCGTTTCGGGGGCAAGCCGCGCCATTTCGGCGGCAGACCCGGGGGCGTGGCGCCAGCCTGGGGGCGTGGTCGAGGCCTCCGGACCAGCCCCCGGGACCGGAGGACGGAGCGGGGCTGCCGGCGACGCGCGCAAAGGTGGGGGGGGGGTTAGATAGGGCCGGGGGGTGGGTTAGGTAGGGGAAGGGAGGGGAAGGTGGGGGGAGGGCGAAGGAAAGTTCCCTCCGAGGCCGCTCCGAAATCAGAGCGGCCTTGGAGGGAACAGGCAGGCCGCGCTGGGCTCGGCGCGCGCAGGTTGCACAAATGTGCACCCCCTTGCGCGCGCCAACCCCGGATTTTATAAGATACGTGCGGCTATGCGCGTATCTTATAAAATCCAGCGTACTTTTGTTCGCGCCTGCTGCGCGAACAAAAGTACGCACTCGCGTATCGTTTGAAGATCTACCTCTTTGTGTTCATTTAGAAAATATGGGGTGGATTTTAAAAGGCCCGCGCGTGCCGGCGCGCCTATTTTGCATAGGCCGCCGGCGCGCGTAAAGCCCCGGTACTAGTGTAAGTCCCGGGGATTTCGAAAAGGGGAGGGATGGGGCGTGTACGGGGGCGTTCCCGAAACGACGCGGCGTTTCGGGGGCATGCCGCGGCGTTTCAGGGGCAAGCCGCGCCATTTCGGCGGCAGACCCGGGGGCGTGGCGCCAGCCTGGGGGCGTGGTCGAGGCCTCCGGACCAGCCCCCGGGACCGGAGGACGGAGCGGGGCTGCCGGCGACGCGCGCAAAGTTACGCCTGCTTTGCCGACAAAGGTGGGGGGGTTTAGATAGGGCCGGGGGGGTGGGTTAGGTAGGGGAAGGGAGGGGAAGGTGGGGGGAGGGTGGAGGGAACAGGCAGCGCGCGCTGGGCTCGGCGCACGCAGATTGCACAAATGTGCACCCCCTTGCGCGCCGACCCCGGATTTTATAAGATACGCACGGCTACGCGCGTATCTTATAAAATCCAGCGTACTTTTGTTCACGCCTGGTGCGTGAACAAAAGTACGCAATCGCGCAAGTATTTAAAATCTGCCCCTATGTGTATTACTGTTTTAAGTTATCTGTCTTCTGGAACATAGTTCTGTATATTTGATTAAAACAATTAAAAGAAAATTTAAAAAAAAATAAAATATGTGCAATATAAGTATAAATAAATAAATAAATATGTGAGAGAAATCTGTGAGTGTAATCAGAACTAGCTCATAATAGGATAAGAGAGGTTCCATACATGCTACATGGGTCACTGTCTTCAGTAGGGTAGATTAAAATATTGTTTGCTTGTTTATTAAAGGTAAGCATCATGACTCCCAACAGTATAAGCAGCACTGGCCCTTTAAAAATTACTTTTGCATGTAAAACTTAAACCTGGGCTGAAAAAAAAAAAAAAAAAGCTGTTAATTTTTTTTCAGGAAGGGCAAGTAAATGTTATTTAACAGAGCAGAAAAACAAAGATTTGTTCAGTCTAGCTTTCATATTGTTTCCCAAAATAATCACATTTTTACGTCAGTATTATTCCCATAAGAAACTGGAGCTACATGACTGGCAGTGCTCTGAACTGTGCATACTTCAGTTTCCTGCAGAAGTAAATATGTCTGGGTCTGAGAGTTGCCGGGGTTGAATAAGAGGTGCACATGTATTTCGGCGAACAGATGTTTGCAGGCATTCTGTGGGCCGAACGGAGAGGAGTGTTGATGAAGCCTTAATTATGGCTCCTCCTGCACGCTCTGAATATCACTTTTGTCTTGAATATCTGCTTTTACAACAGCTAATTATTTTTTCCCCAGTATTCAAACGCAACAAAGAATTTTGAGCAAATTAGACCCTTGGCTCCTAATGCTGTAATTTAAAATTAAATATGTGTTGACTAGAATTTCTAACTTGGGAAATAAGGAAACTCCTCAACAGTGCGGTGAAGCAATGGCCTAACCCTGTTTAACAAAAATGCTAAAATCTATGTAAGTATATGTGTGTGTGTACACATTCATGTATATGTTCATGCACATGTATGTGTGTGTGTGTATGTATGTGTATGTATATGTATGTATATATATATATATATATATATAAATAAAATCTTGTTCCATCATAGGATGAATAGCAGCAACAATTTCTCTCACTAATTCATAGCCTGTTGAATAGCCAGAAAATCGAGTTGGAACCTTGCCTCCTGTCATCAGATTTATTTAATCAAAAGTAGCCTGTCACTGAAGTCGTCTCAATATATTTTATATTTAATTACTGTACATATTCTCAAAATTCACAGATGTGAGCAAAATATCACAGTTTCTGATCCTTTTATCACTAAGTAATGACAGAAGAGTTAAAACCCCCAGAGATGTTATTATAAATGCTTCTCAGCATGCTATTTTCTGTATATCTCAATGTTAGATATCAAATAAGAAGTCACTTGTATGACAAGCTTCCATAATTATTATTACATCTGATAAAGTAAAATCCAATAACTTTGCAAGTCATCTGGGAAACAAAAAGAAAAAAATACAATTAATTTCTCCAACTGGCATGGGGGTTGAAAATCTCATTTTAATAGAAGCCAGCGTCTACAGGGTTTAAAATAATGAATACTGATACTATATTTCTTGGTACTATAATTTGCATATTTGTGGTGGACGCAGGCATCACTTGAACATGCATAATATAGAATTGCTTCCAGAGAAATCTCCCTCTGCATCTTTTTTTTATTATTTTCTGCTTATTGTGAAAGATTCAGGCCCAGAGATTTTTTTAACACTGGAGCAGTTCCTGCTTATTCACAGCCTTGATTAAAACAACTGTATTTTCAGGCTTTGCTTTCAGTGCCCTCATCGCCCTGACTGTACAAGAAAATTAATTTCCTTTTTCTCTCCCGCTTCCACAGAATGAGGTATTTGGACTCACCGTCTTGCTGCAGAGAGGTTGATGTCCTGTAATACTTCTGCTCACCGGACATGTGCTCATTCACTCAATTTCCTGACCATTGTCCTGGGGAAAAAAAAAAAAAAGATCTACTCTTAAATGATGCTGGTCCCTATCTTCTATGTTATTATTGTAGCCCCCTCTGTCCCAGCTTCTCCTAGCATGCAGGGACTCACAGGGGAGATCATGGACCAGAACAGTACACATACTCCCGGCTTCTTCCTGCACCGGGGGCAAAGAATCAATCTTTCATGGCCCTTAATGGTTTGTCTCTTCTGGAGCTCCTCTGCAAGCAGCCCAGTAAAGGACAAAATGTACTCCATGCTCTAGTTGCTGTTCAAAAATTAAAATCCTTTGCTGGTTACTGATTGCATATAAACAAAATCCACAGACAGTATACTAAGGCTTATGAACCAATCAGCACAGGAAAATAATGTCCATTAGCACAAAAAGAAGAAACACAGACTCATGCAGTAGCAAATAGAGATGTGAATCGTGTGATCGATCGTCTTAACAATCGATTTCGGCTGGGGGGGAGGGAATCGGATCGTCACGGTTTTGTTTTTTTAAATATCGTGTAAATCGTAAATTGGGGGAGGGCGGGAAAACCGGCACACTAAAACATCCCTAAAACCCACCCCGACCCTTTAAAATAAATCCCCCACCCTCCCGAACCCCCCCAAAATGCCTTAAATTACCTGGGGTCCAGAGGGGGGGTCCCGGTGTGATCTTTTACTCTCGGGCCTCCAGTGCGTTGTAGAAATGGCGCCGGCGCTACCTTTGCCCTGTCATATGACAGGAGCGGGAGCGATCTCCGACGTCAGGAGCGTAGGAGATCGCTCCCGGACCCCTGCTGGACCCCCAGGGACTTTTGTCCAGCTTGGGGGGGCCTCCTGACCCCCACAAGACTTGCCAAAAGTCCAGCGGGGGTCCGGGAGTGACCTCCTGCACTCGAATCGTATTGCCGTACAAAATGGCGCCGGCCATACAGCGTATGGCCGGCGCCATTTTGTACGGCAAAACGACGTCAGGAGCGTAGGAGATCGCTCCCGGACCCCCGCTGGACCCCCAGGGACTTTTGGCCAGCTTGGGGGGGCCTCCTGACCCCCACAAGACTTGCCAAAAGTCCAGCGGGGGTCCGGGAGCGATCTCCTACCCTCCTGACGTCGGGGGACAAAAAACAAAATGGCGCCGGCACTACCTTTGCCATGTCATATGACAGGACAAAGGTAGCGCTGGCACCATTTCTACAACGCACCGGAAGCCCGAGAGTAAAAGATCACACCGGGACCCCCCTCCCCCCCACTGGACCCCAGGTAATTTAAGGCATTTGGGGGGGGTTTGGGAGGGTGGGGGATTTATTTTAAAGGGTCGGGGTGGGTTTTAGGGTTGTTTTAGTGTGCCGGTTTTCCCGCCCTCCCCCTTCCCCTCCCCCTTCCCCCGATTTACGATTTTTGACGATAAATCGGGGGAATTCCTATTAAATATCGCCTCTAACGATTTTTGACGATTTAAAATATATCGGACGATATTTTAAATCATCAAAAAACGATTCACATCCCTAGTAGCAAATGCTGTCCACCCTGGCAGGTAGGCCCCCTTAGTCAGGTACACCTTCCCTGGGCATGTCCCTTGGTACCTGCTTTTCTGCACTCAGCTCTCTCTTTCTCATTTTTATCTCTTTCACTTCCAGTGTCCTAAAACAGATGAGCCTCTGGTCAGTAACACTTGGGTCTTTCCCCTGTTAGGCAGTCTTTCCTCCGATTCCTATAAAAGCAAAATCCTCTGTCTCAACTCTCTGAAGAAAAACCTCTTAGAACAACGATTATGGAGCTAAACTCCCCTCTTCTTAGAGACCGCTTCCTTGAATCCTCAGGGGGGGAAAAAACCCTCTCAAGAATCATTCTTGCACCCCAACCTGCCTGATCCTGGGTCCCAGCCACCTTTCCAGGACTGGCAGTCCTCGATCCTTGAAGAGACCTCCCCACCAGCACCAGTACCTCTCATAGCCAAGGATTCCAAAGAACCCTGAACCACAATGGTGCGTCCCGCTGGGATGAGTCAAACCTCTTCTAAACACTCCCGCTCTTCTCTAACATCACGCACTTCAGCATCTGTTGAGACATTGATGCTAGTCTAGGAATGGGCAATTTTTGGGACCCCTTTACATTATGGCTGGTGCAGGGTATCATTTGTGATTAAAGGGGTGTACCTCAGAGGCAGAACCGAAGTGGGAAGCGCAAAGTAAAGCCAAGTGTTTCCAGAACTGGATGAGGAGGAGATGACACTGAGAAAAGTGGATGCAAGTGGCAGGGACTCATTAATCATTTTAAATGCAAGCAGTCTCTCATGGGTACTTCTGTAACCCCCTTTTCCTTGGGGATTACCTTTGAGCTGCAGAGGGATGTGAGTGCCACTGCTGCAAACCCTGGGAACAGGTAAAAGTCCACCAGGGATCGCCAACTGGTGACCAGGCTGTCTCTGGGAGGCCCAAGGGAAGGCTTACCAAAACACAAAGTCCAATGTCCACACTTCTAATTGGTTCCAATAAATATATAAGATTTTATTTTCTAAATCCAAATGAAAACAGATAATTTCTTCAGAGAAAGGCTTCTTAAATTTGTAGGGATGTGCAGGCAAAAAGTTTTCGTTGCGTACGTGATCCGTATTCGTGGGGGGTCAATTCCGTTTCATGCGGAAGTATGGAGAATTCAATAAGTTGTCGATCTGTAAATACGTTACCACTAAATTAACTACAACCCCCCACCCTCCTGAGCCCCCCAAGACTTACCAAAACTCCCTGGTGGTCCAGTGGTGGGGTCCGGGAACTCACTCAGACCCTCGGTGCTAGTTTCATCATGGCGCCGATAGCCTTTGTCACAGGGGCTACCGGTGCCATTGGTCAGCCCCTGTCACATGGCCATCGGCGCCATCTTGTGCTTCTACCATGTGACAGGGGCTGACCAATGGCACCGGTAGCCCCTGTGACATAGTATGGGCAAAGGCTATCGGCGCCATTTTGAGTCCTGGCGTCGGACGGCAGGTCACTCCAGGACCCCCGTCGGACCCACAGGGACTTTTGGCCAGCTTGGGGGAGCCTCCTGACCCCCTCAAGACTTGCCAAAAGTCCAGCGGGGGTCCGGGAGCAACCTCCTTTCACGCCGGCCGGCCGATCCCAATACTCAAAATGGCGCTGATTGGGCGATCGGTGCCATTTTGAGTATTGGCGGGACGGCGATTTTGAGTCTCAAAATGGCGCCGATCGCCTTTGCCCTCACTATGACGGCGATCGGCGCCATTTTGAGTATTGGCGGGACGGCGATTTTGAGTCTCAAAATGGCGGCGATCGGCGCCATTTTGAGTATTGGGATCGGACGGCCGGCGTGAAAGGAGGTCGCTCCCGGACCCCCGCTGGACTTTTGGCAAGTCTTGTGGGGGTCAGGAGGCCCCCCCAAGCTGGCCAAAAGTCCCTGTGGGTCCAACGGGGGTCCCGGAGCGACCTGCCGTCCGACGCCAGGACTCAAAATGGCGCTGATAGCCTTTGCCCATACTATGTCACAGGGGCTACCGGTGCCATTGGTCAGCCCCATCACATGGTAGGAGCACAAGATGGCACCGATGGCCATGTGACAGGGGCTGACCAATGGCACCGGTAGCCCCTGTGACAAAGGCTATCGGCGCCATGATGAAACTAGCACCAAGGGTCTAAGTGAGTTCCCGGACCCCACCGCTGGACCACCAGGGAGTTTTGGTGAGTCTTGGGGAGGTCAGGAGGGTGGGGGTGTTTAAATTTTTATTTAGGCCGAATTAAACAGAAATCTGCTTAATACGTGGGGAGTCGCGATGCGTTTCGCCTCCCCACGTATTTAACAGATAGCAAAAAATAAGTTGCGGATTAAAAATACGTGGAAAACGGATGCACACCTCTATAAATTTGTAGTAACAGGTTACAGTTCAGCAACTCAAATACATTTCTCCCTGTCTACAAATATTTCTTTGAAGATGATGCTCCAATTCAAACTTCAGACCCATGGCCTAAGGGGCAACATTCTTTCGAGACCAAAAGCAACAAAAATCTTTTCTTTCCTGGACTTTCTTCAGCATTAATTCTACCTTTTTGCCTAGGATTTCTTCTCTCTCAGTGGCTAACAGGAATCTTCACTATCTGCAGACTTCAGAATTCTACAAGCTTAGGAGCCCTTATACTCCACAGTACTCCTTCACTCTTCTCCTTCTAAGATGCCTTTTGGAGCATTTTAAATAACTTCTCCCCAACTCATTCTTCATGGAGGAATTGTACCTCCCCCTGACATCATCCTATCTTCCTCACCCATCTGAAAATCTGCAACAAGCATTTCCTCACCGCAACGCACGGTGCTGTGTGATTTGTTATGTACCACCTCGCATAAGACCAGGGCTTAAGTGCCAGATCCAGCACCTACTCCTTGAACTTGAAGCAACTGGGGATGTTATGGATAAGGCATTCACATCATCTTAGAAGGTAGGGCAAGAGTCCTACTCATTGTTCCAGAGCAACACTTATTGGCTGGCTCAAGAGTACATACTGTGCATGCTGGGTTTTGAAAGATACCATAGTTTATGCTCTCAGTCAGAGGACCATCACTGTGGGTAGGCTTAACAGGAAGAAGAGGAGACAAAAAAATGGTGCAACAAATCCTGGGTAACTGTGGATGGATACTCACTGGGCCCGATATTCAACTTATCTAGCTAAGTGGCGGAGGCTGAATATCTGACCACACTCGGTGGCCACCACTTAGCCAGAAAACTACTTATCTGACTAAACAGTTAGCCTGCTAAGTTGTGGATGGGAAGGTTACTTATCTGGCTAGCTTAGCCGGATAAGTTGGATCTGCTATTAATGAGGTCTAAAGTTAGCTGGATAAACTTATCCAGCTAACTTTAATTTATTCAGGTATATTCAGCGGCGTGGCCATACCGCTGAATATCCTGTTTTATCCAGATAAATTTTATATCCTGCTAGTGTTTGAATATTGGGCCCATTATGCCAATCCCAGCTGCTGCAAATTCTGAATGAGCTGGAAGACCAAAGGAGCAGGAGGAAGCTGCCAGGCCAAAAATATTAAAAAAATAATAAGTTAAAAAAGATATTTAAAAAGGTTTGCGTTCATAAAAATTAAAATTAATTTTAAAAAAAGCACACAACATTGCTCATTGAATTCTAACATTATTGTATGCATTGGGGTAATTTTCAAAAGGATTTGCACATTTAAAAAGAACTATCGTAGCAATTTTCAAAAGCCATTTACCCACGTAAAGTGCACTGACGAAGGTAAATCCTATGTACAATTCAATGGCATATATTGTAGCAATTTTCAAAAGCCCACTTACATGGGTAAAGTGCATTTACACGTAAAAACCCATTTTTAAGCGTGTAAATGCTTTTGAAAATCAGGCCTTATGCATGTGAGTGGGCTTTTGAAAATTGCTACAATTTGAATTGTCATTAGGTTTTATGCATTTTGGGCTTAATTTTCAAAAGCATTTACACACTTAAAACTGGGTTTTACATAAGTAGATGCACTTTACCCATGTAAATGGACTTTTTAAAATTGCTACAATATATACTATTGAATTGTCAGTAGGATTTACCCACATTATGGGCCTGATTTTAAAATGCATTTACACGCATAAAACTTGGTTTTACAAGAGTAAATGCACTTTACTTCAGTAAGTGGGCTTTTAAAAATTCCTACAGTATGTGCCATTGAATTCTCCATAGGATTTGCTCACTTAAGGGCACTTTGCATGCATAAATGGCTTTTGAAAATTGCTACGATAGTAGTTACATTTACACATGTAAATCCTTTTGAAAATTCACCTGTATGTGCACTTAGGGGTTAAGGGGTAGATTTTCAAAAACCGCGAATAGGCGTACTTTTGTTGGTGCTCCAGGCGCAAACAAAAGTACGCTGGATTTCAGTAGATACACGCGTAGCCGCTGAAATCCGGGATCGGCGCGCGCAAGGCTATCGATTTCGTATAGCCGGCGCGCGCCGAGCCGCGCAGCCTACCCCCGTTTCCTCCGAGGCCGCTCCGAAATCGGAGCGGCCTCGGAGGGAACTTTCTTTTGCCCTCCCCTCACCTTCCCCTCCCTTCCCCTACCTAACCCACCCGCCCGGCCCTGTCTAAACCCCCCCCTTACCTTTGTTGGGGGATTTACGCCTCCCGGAGGGAGAAGTAAATCCCCGCGCGCCAGCGGGCTGCTAGCGCGCCGGGACGCGATCTGGGGGCGGGTCCGTAGGGCGCGGCCACGCCCCCGGGCCGCCCCGGGCCGTAGCCACGCCCCCGGAACGCTCCCGACACGCCCCGAAAACGCCGCGCGGTTCGGGCCCGCCCATGACACGCCCACGACACGCCCCCTCCGAAAACCCCGGGACTTACGCGAGTCCCGGGGCTCTGCGCACGCAGATAGGCCTATGTAAAATAGGCTTACCGGCGCGCAGGGCCCTGCTCGCCTAAATCCGCCCGGTTTTGGGCGGATTTAGGCGAGCAGGGCTCTGAAAATCCGCCCCTAAGTTTCAAAAGGAGTTACATGTGTAAATGTAACTACTATTGTAGCAATTTTCAAAAGCCATTTACTTGAGTAAAGTGCATTTAAGTGAGTAAATCCTATGGCCAATTCAATGGCATGTATTGTAGCAATTTTCAAAAACCCACTTACTCGAATAAAGTGCATTTACTGGAGTAAAACCCAGTTATACTTCAGTAAATGCTTTTTAAAATCAGGCCCTTAACGTGGATAAGTAACTTTTGAAAATTGCTGTGCTAGTGTGTTACATTTACATGCGTAACTCCTTTGAAAATTCAGCTGTTTAAGTGCACTTTAAAATGTGTAAATTGTCTTTTGAAAATTACTATAATAGTATGTTACATATTGGGGCGGATTTTAAGAGCCCTGCTCGCCTAAATCCGCCTAAATCCGGGCAGATTTCGGCGAGCAGGGCCCTGCGCGCCGGTGCGCCTATTTTACATAGGCCTACCGGCGCGCGCAGAGCCCCGGGACTCGCGTAAGTCCCGGGGTTTTCAGAGGGGCGTGTCGGGGGCGTGTCGGGGGCGGGCCCGATCCGCGCGGCGTTTTCAGGGCGTGTCGGGAGCGTTTCAGAGGCGGGCCTGGGGGCGTGGTTACGGCCCGGGGCGGTCTGGGGGCGTGGCCGCACCCTCCGGACCCGCCCCCAGGTCGCGTCCCGGCCTGCTAGCGGCCCGCTGGCGCGCGGGGATTTACGTCTCCCTCCGGGAGGCGTAAATCCCCCGACAAAGGTAAGGGGGGGGTTTAGACAGGGCCGGGCGGGTGGGTTAGGTAGGGGAAGGGAGGGGAAGGGGAGGGAACGGAGGTAGGCTGCGCGGCTCGGCGCGCGCCGGCTATACGGAATCGATAGCCTTGCGCGCGCCGATCCCGGATTTGCGCGGCTACGCGCGTATCTACTAAAATCCCGTGTACTTTTGTTTGCGCCTGGAGCGCCAACAAAAGTACACGAACGCGCCGTTTTTGTAAATCTACCCCATTATGAACACTAAGGGGTAGATTTACAAAAACGGCGCGTTCGTGTACTTTTGTTGGCGCTCCAGGCGCAAACAAAAGTACGCGGGATTTTAGCAGATACGCGCGTAGCCGCGCGTATCCGCTAAAATCTGGGATCGGCGCGCGCAAGGCTATCGATTCCGTATAGCCGGCGCGCGCCGAGCCGCGCAGCCTACCTCCGTTCCCTCCGAGGCCGCTCCGAAATTGGAGCGGCCTTGGAGGGAACTTTCTTTTGCCCTCCCCTCACCTTCCCCTCCCTTCCCCTACCTAACCCACCCGCCCGGCCCTGTCTAACCCCCCCCCCTTACCTTTGTCGGGGGATTTACGCCTCCCGGAGGGAGACGTAAATTCCCGCGCGCCAGCGGGCCGCTAGCGCGCCGGGACGCGACCTGGGGGCGGGTCCGGAGGGCGCGGCCACGCCCCCGGACCGCCCCGGGCCGTAACCACGCCCCCGGGCCCGCCCCCGAAATGCTCCCGACACGCCCCGAAAACGCCGCGCGGATCGGGCCCGCCCCCGACACGCCCCCTCGAAAACCCCGGGACTTACGCGAGTCCCGGGGCTCTGCGCGCGCCGGTAGGCCTATGTAAAATAGGCGCACCGGCGCGCAGGGCCCTGCTCGCCTAAATCCAGGTGGATTTAGGCGGATTTAGGCGAGCAGGGCTCTTAAAATCCGCCCCATCTCCTTTGAAAATTGCCTCCAATGGGGTAATTTTCAAAAGGCTTTACACGTGTAATTGTAACTACTATTGAAGCACTTATGCAGGTAAATCTATGGACAATTCAATGGTATACATTACAGCAGTTTTCAAAAGCCCACTTACACGGGTAAAGTGCATTTACACGTAAAAACTCATTTTTAAGCAGGTAAATGCTTTTGAAAATCAGGCCCATTATGTTTTAATCAAGGGTCAGACCACAGCATGAGTGAACAATTTTTTCTTTTATAATAATATGCAGCTAAAAGAACCACTTATCTTTCCACGAGATCAGGAATGAATGATATTATTCATTGGTATACTTTGGGAATCATACTATGAAGTTCGTTTTGTCTCATCAGTTTTAATGTTTTGCAGTGGAACTGCTTTCATCATTCTCAATAGGGAGTGATATCTCTTTTTTTTAATCAAGAATTTGATATTTTTTCTTAAGAGTTTTTTCTTGATTGCATTTTCAATAGGTTGGAATGTGAACATTAATAGATATTTTATATGCATAAGATTTTATATATATTTGATGTTACTAACTCAATTATTCTGTGGCTGTTCTGATTGGCCCTGTTTCATGCCTTTCATTTTTTTAAAATGGCAGCTTGTTTCCCTTGTAGTTTGCTATCTATGAGCAGAGCAATGAAGAACCACCTGATGCAGAGGTCATTGCCTCAAAATCCTAGTCCAGAGTCGGGCTATCATTATAAGTTGTTTCTCGTAGAAAGATAAGTAATTTTTTTATCTTTATATTATAAAATAAAAAAAAAATTCACTCTGGTTTTTCTCTGATTAAAATATAATACATGCAGGAATATTACAATTCAATGAGCAAGGACACGAGTTTAATTTATGACAGCCAGTATTTTGCTATGTGAGAGGAATCTTTGTAGCACATTTTTGTATTTTTCTTCTCCATGGTTCTTATTGATTAATTACCGTAACTTAAAAAAAACAAACATTAAAACTAAATGGAAAACAGGCAGGACAGTTGCAAAGCTGTGTGCTGCCATGCAGAGGGGCCCCAGTTTGATTCCAAGATTGTATCTTCCATACCCTGGGTGAGCTTGGGCTGGTGGAAGCACTTGGTAGACTAGGCGTGGGCCTAGGGCACTGACCATTAGAGGGCAGGAGCCACGTGGGGCCGCGAGAGGCGGCGCCAAAGAAGAGTGGAGATTTGGCCATCTCCACTCCTCTTTACCACTGCGGCACCACCGCTGGCGGCTCCCACATGGTTCGCGCCCCCTAATGGGAGAGGCGGCATGACCAGGGAAGGGGGGTGGCGTGACCGGGTGGGGGTGGCGAGACAAGGAGGGGCGGGTACAAGGCAGAAGGTGCCTAGTCCCTTTGCACCGGCCGTGGCTGGGGACACAGTGAAAGCAGCATTCCCAGCCCCTGGGGGGGGGGGGGGGGTCATGGACAAGAGCGACACCTGGTGGCTGTATTTAGATCCCGTGTTACAGGGTTCTAGAAGGAGCCCAGGTGCACATCTCCCAGCCTTAGGACCATTGCTACATTGACCAGACTAGGAACAGTGGGAGACTGTAAAAAATAGGAAAAAATCCACAGGTAGATGTGAATGAAAGTTCCTAGTGCCAGAATCCCAGCACTGGTTCCACTTGAGCTGGAAGAAATAGGTTAAAGGAGAAACTACCTGGCAAAATAAAAAAAATAAATGGGAAAATAGATCCTAGAATTCTTATACCTGCTGCAAGCAATGTAATGAAAAACATTCATTTTAAACTTTGTATTTGGAGAACAGAAAGAGATTTACAAAATAAACATGGCATATCTAGGACCTAAAATATGACTGCCATAGAGTTGTAAAAATCCTATCTGAACTCTTTCAGTTTCCTTAGATTTGTAGTTTTGGTCTCGGGTTTACTGATCTAACTAAAGAAGCATACCGAGGCATATATACACTTATATATAAATCAAGCACTATGTCAATCAAGCAAAGGAAACTAGATAAGGGAAAAGAAACATTTACCATGTAAGCCCAGCATCTTGGAATGAAATTTCACTTAAACTGCATAAATGTTTAATACTTCATAGCATTAGAATCTGCCACTGTACCTGAGAACTAGAGGGTAACCAATATAATGGCAATTTTTTTTAAGCATGTACCAAGGGTTGATCCAGGAAACTAAAACCCGTGAGCTTGAATTTGGTACCAGATAAAGTGGTGGAAGCTGTTAATAAGAACAAACTTACTGGGCAGATGATAAACATGGCTTAATAGGGAAGAGCCAGCATGGATTTAGCAAAAGGAATAAATGCCTTACCAATCTACTAGATTTTTGTGAGGATGGATAAGACGATGTGGATAAGGGGGAGTCGGTCGAGATAGTGTATCTGGATTTTCAAAGGACATTTGATTCCTCAGACCATAAAAACTCCTGAAATAGGAGGCAATATCCTATTGTGGACTGGTAAATGGTTAAAGAATAGGACTGAAGAGAGATTAAATAGTGGCATGCTCCAGGGATCTGTGCTGGAACAGATGCTGTTTAACTTATTCATTAATGATCTGGAAAAGGGAGCAATGAGCCAGGTGACCAAATATGCAGATGACAAATTTAAGGAAGAATTTTTTCTAGTCAATGCACAATTAAGCTATAAAACTTGTTGCCAGAAAATGTGGGTAAGGCTATAGTATAACTGAGGTTAAAAAGATCTGGACACGTTTCTGGAGGACAGCTCCATAAATAATTATCAGCGGGATAGACTTTAATTTCTCCATCTTTTAATTCTTAGGCAAAGCAACATGAAACAAATCCCAACATGACTTTCATATTGGGATTTGCCAGGCACTTCCAGGTGACCTGGACTGGCTACTCTTGGAGACAGAGTGCTAGCCTCTCCCCCTTCACTTATTTACTTATATTATACTTTTCAGCAACTTATATTAAACTTTTCAGCACTTGAAAGTGGATTACATTCAGGTACTGTAGGAATGTCCCTATCCCCAAAGGGTTTGTTCTATGTTCATTGCTCAATGTTCTATGTAACGCCATAGCCACGACTGTTCTGTTTAATTGTAAACCGATATGATTTGATATTTTTGTTCAAGAATGTCGGTATAGAAAAATTCTAAATAAATAAATAAGGGACGGATTTTAAGAATTACGCGCGGGCATAGATTTGTGCGCGCAACCCGGCGCACGTTATAAAATCAGGCATACATGTGTACGCCCACACGCCTGCCCGCACGCAACCTTTTAAAATCTACCCCTAAAGTTTTACTCCCGTTCTGTTTGTATAGGAAAAATGCTTAGTAAATGAGCCCCTAAGTTTGTACGTGAGGCAAGGGAGAGTTAAATGACTTTCCCAAGGTCACAAGAAGCGGCAGTGGGATTTGAACCCTGTCTTCCCTGTCCCAGCATGGCATTTCTTATGTTCATACTCAATAAAATGGTTACAAACTAGTGTTCCACTGGTATTATACACCAGACCAGAGGTTGGCAGCTCCAGTCCTCAAATGCTGCAAGCCACTTGGGTTTTCAGGATGTCTGTAATGAATATATATGAGATGGTTTGCATGTAATGGTGACACTGTATGCAAATGCATCTTATGAATATTCATTGTGGATATCTTGAACGCCCAAGTGGCTTGTAGCATTTGAGGACTGAAGTTGCTTACCCCTGCATCAGACTATCTAGCCAGGCTGGGGTCTCTCCTCACAGGATAGGTGTTGGCATAATTATGGGTAAAGAGGTTTCTTTATCCAAATCTAATGCACATGCCTGATTATCCGGATTTACTGGTCTGAAATTATCTCATGGGTTATTTCAGGACTTAACTTCTCCTAGACCCTATAGTATTTCTTCTTGCTTTGTCACTTGAAGGGATATCACCTGCCACTAGAAGGGGAATAAAATGATTATTCAGTAGCTAGCTACTGGTGGCATTGGAGATTTTTGTTCATCCCCTTAATAACTTCCTGAGTGAGGTTCAGGTGGAAAACATACAAATAGAACGCACAACTTTTTTTTTTGTTTGAGCTTTTTATTATGATGTTCCTAAAGTATGGGAACCTTTTCCCTTGAAAACAAGCTCAGTGTTTGAAAATATGGGGTAGAAGATAGATAGGTGGAATAATTATCCTAAGTAAAGGCCAGAAATAGTTATTTTGGTATAATGTCAATGTTAAGTAATAGGTTTGATTCCCATCATAATATATACTTATTTCTCATCATATGTCAAGGTCTTTTCTTCTACTGACCTATTTCTGAGATCTAATCCATAATGATTAATCCTTGCTTGATGGAACTTTTGTTATATTTGAAATTTGTGTTTTGAGGTTTGGCTTACTGAACTTGTACTAGGTCTTAAATAAATAAATGCACAGAGACAGAGATGGACAAGTAGAAATAAAGGAACAAAAAAAACAGGGCAATGTCTATTTAGTGAACTGGCTTTGTGGCTGGTGCTCCCTTTCTCAGGTTGGGGTAGGGTTGGGCAAAGATGATATTTCCGGAAAGTTTGGATAAGTCATGGAGGGCATTCCACTGGGTGTATGGAGAGGATGGGGGTTGAAAGGAAGGTGGGGTTGGTTGGTGATCAGAGAATGGCAAGTGGTGGAATTTTGTGGCTTATGTTGGGTTGGGAGGCCCAGGCCTTTGTTGGGTCCTTTCCTGTCACTTCTGAGGGGGTCTGATCATTTTGGCTTCAGGGGTTTTGTGTTCCTGGATTGTTTTGGATTTTCCTTTGTTTATCTTGGTCATGGGGTTGTTGATGCAGTGGTCTGGCTCCAGGGAGTGCTCCCCCTTAGAGGTGTAATCTTAGTTCTCTCTGTAGTGATTGTTCACTTCATTGAGATTCAGAATGGACTACAATACAGAAAGAGTTAGTGGTAGATTTTTTTAAAATACGCATGCTCGTCCATGTACGCGCACTACCCGACACGTGCACATAGACGTATGATTTTATAACATGCGCGTGCCAGGGCGCCCCCAGTTCCCTCCCAGTCCGCTCCAATTTAGAAGCGGACTGAGAGGGAACTTTCCTACCCCCTACCCTAACCTCCCTTCCCCTTCCCTTCCTTTTCCCCTTCCCCTCTCCTCCCCACTCTCAAACCCCCTTTTTTTTTACCTGTTATTTTGCAAGCTACTTCAGGGCCCGACCTGAAGTAACTTTTATGTGCCAGCAGCCGGCCGGCGCGCAAGACTTCAGGACAGCGAGGAATGGTACTGTCCCGGCCCAGCCCTCTCCGCCCAGAACTCGCCCCCAGGCCCGCCCCTCGCAGGAAGGCCGGGACCTATGCACGTACCAGCCTTTACACGCGTGGCCGGGCCTTTTTGAAAATAGACTCAGTGCTCGCAAGGCCCGGCCACGCGTGTACAGGCCAGATTTTACGCGCGGGTGGGATTTAAAATCCGGCTGTTAACTTTATGGATACCACAGTTTACAAAAATAATGGCCATCTACAAACATCTGTATTCAGGAACCCCACTGACAAATGCATCTACTTTCACAATTAAAGCTTTTATCCTTCACATACAAAAAAGTCCATTATACACAATTAATGGAAAGGATACCACAATGCAGTGCGCTCAGCCAAGCACACTATAACCCACACTGCGACACGGGTTAAATAGGCGCTAATCCACCTCCTAATGCAATGGGGGATTAGCACCTATTTAACCCACGTCGGACACGGAGTGAATGTAATAGCGCTCATCACATGCAAATGCATGTGAATGAGCCTATTACTCATTCACTCCACATGCAAAAAAATAAATATGCATCTCAGATGCACATTTATCACTCAGCTGTTAACGCCTGCCTGGAGCAGGCATTAATAGCTGAGCGCAGGTAAAAGAAGTACAGAAAAGCAGAAAAAACTGCTTTTCTGTACTTTTTTTAAGTTTAAAAAAATAAATAAATAACTCGGCAGACCGCAGAGTTATGAAGACCGATGCCGGTAAACTCGGCATCGGTTTTCATAACCGGCCATCTGCCGTCTGCCAGTAATGAAAATGGCCTGCGTCGGTCTTCATAACCGGCAGTCGCAGCGGGATCACGTTAGCAAGGAGGTGCTAAGGTCGCGCAAGCGACCCTAGCGCCTCCTTGCTTGCGTGACCCCCTAATTTGGATATTGCATGGTGCTCCCCTTGCAGGCACCATGCACACATTAGGAAAGAAGGCGCTGACTTTTCAGCACCTGCTTTCCACAATTTATATTGCATCAGCCCCTTTAAGCTCTGACATAAGAGACGGGTGACTATCCCAGAGTTTTGACTGAATCCTTCAAACAAAAACAATACAACCCCAAAATCATCTATAGGAAGATTGCTTTTTTATTTAAAACACCCGGGACATACCTATTTATTTATTTAAAAAGAATTTATATCCCACACTCTCCAAGACGTTCGGGGCAGGGTACAATTTCCCATATATAATAAATAAAATACGAGGCAAAAACTAAAAACCTAGGTAATCATAGGGGCGAGTGTGGTAGCTCGAGCAGTAGATGGCTTTATAAGAGTCAGAGGAAACAAGAGGCAGTGTCTGGTTGTTCCTTAACTGCACTTTATTTACGGTGAAAGAAACTCAAAACATATATGGCAGCATACCTTCTTTTCAGGAGTCACAATAAACAATATGGCTCACCTGGCCCCACAGGACTGAAAACTGAGGACAATCCCGTCCCAGAACTATTGGATATGGGAGTTCGGGAAAGACTCCCACTTCCATCATGTCTTGTTCTGCAGGGGTCGTTTACAAAACCTGACTGGTTGGACCTTTCTGTTTGTCCCCATGTATACAGGCAAGTGTCTCTTTCCTCGTATGATTGATGTGCACTTCCTGAAGCAAATCCTCATGAATGAGAGTCTTGCCACACCCTGAACCGACCAATGCTTGGGTGAGAACTCCATCCAGTTTGATCTGGGTTATAAAGTACTTGAGTTTTGAATGAGGAACATGCATAAAGTTGCAGTTTTAGAGCTTTAACCAAGTGCAGTCCCGTTCATGCTCCCAGTCATCAATCTCATGCTGGGGCTCTGTCCCTGCCTCTGGTTACCTTTCATGTTGTTCAGCTAACTTTCGTTCCCATGCCAGGTCTTCACACCAGGGACATTCTTCCTCCATATGGTCTTCTGACATACAGAAACAGCAAGTTGGTGGAGCAGGTCATCTTTTTGTATTGCCAGTTTCTCTTAAAGGCTCTTCATTTTCTGTCTGTTGATATGGGCAGTGCTCTTCGTCATGACTGTTCCCTGCATAAGGTGCACAGAAGGAAAAGATATTCAAACCTTGTTCCTGGGTTGTTCCAGCCTCTCTTTCTCCTTCATCTTGAGGGTCGCCCCTGTTTTGGAGGTTTGCTTTTCTCCATGTGCATTTTACCCTCTCGTGTTGGCTGAATCACTAGGCCAATGTCCATAAGTTCACTTTGCTCATATTGACACTCCCTTTCCAAGTGACCTCTCCAACCACAGTTAAAAAACCATTACCTGGGCTCTGGGAACGGAAGAAGAGCTAACCGTCTCTGAAAGACGCTACTGGGGACCTACATTCTCTGTGCTTTGCCAGGGTGCCTATACGGGCTGCCTTCTTAACCTCTTTATGCTGTTCGGCATCAATTGCACCTGGTGGAAGGTTTCTGCTACTTATGGGGCTCTTTCCAATGTGAGGCCTGTGTGTCAGCAGATCCAGTTCCATGTGGGCCAGTCAAGCCCTTCTAGGAACTGTTCCAGAAACACGTGTTGGGCTACTTCGAATCCAGTCTTTGCTTCTGGCTGCAACTACTTCCAGCTGGCATCTTTCAAGCAGTGAAACGGATTTCAGGGACTTTCCCCAGGCTGCAGGGAACCCCACTGGAACTGCTGCCAGTATGTTTCTGAGGCATACCCAGCTTTCTCCAGGATAGCAGCCTTGACCTGGGTTGGCTGGTTGAAAAACTGCTTGACTTCTGCCCGTAAACAAGTTAGCCAAGTAGGTTGTCCAGCTGGTTTCGAGCCAAGCTGACAGTTGGATGGTTCTCACAAAGCTTTTCAGGAAGACCTCTGGGTCTTCACCAGCCTTCTTTTTTAATAGGATGTGAGAAAGAACTTGCCTGCAGTATCCTGCTCAGAGCATTCTTCATGGCCTCTGCTATCTGAGTTAACATCCTGTGTTGCTGCGTCACTTGCTCTCACAATGCCTGCTGCTGATCAATTTACATTTGCAGGGAATTTTGCAATTGGTGCTGGCCAGTAGCAAGGACCTGGATCATCTGCTCCATCTTGGCAGCTTAGCGAGTTGACTCCATACAATGAACCTCTCTGGGAATAGGACAGCAGAAACACAAACAAAAAAAAAAACTGCTAGCCTATACATCCCTTATTTTATTTATTTATTTATTTATAGGTTCTTCTATACCGCGGTACGTATAGCAATACATCACCTCGGTTTACAGTGAAACATTAATTTAGCAACAGGCTTTACATGTAACAGTATAAAATAAACTCATTACTTGACCTCCTGACTTTACAGGACGGGATATCCCCCTTGGCCTTTTATGCAAAGCTGGGGAAGTGGAACTGGGAGGCCCCAGGAAAAGAAAAACTGCAGGATTTGTTTGTTTGGGGGGGTTTTCTCCTTTTCTTGCTGTGGCTGTAGGCTTTTCTCTGTGCTTCAAACTTCTGTGCTCAGTCCCTCTAGCAACACTTTCCTTCTTGCCTAAACCTACTTCCTTAGATAGGGCACCCACAATAAGCTTTTCCACTTTCTTGTCCTCCCCAGGAGAATTAGGTTTGTTTGGTTTTTTTTTAATCTGTATGAAGCTTAAAAGAAAAATCCCACTTCTGTCACCATGTGTAGAAGCTTGAGTGGTAAACTGTTCCTTAAGTGCACTTTATTTACAGTGAAACAAACTCAAAACATATATGGCAGGAGTCACAATAAACAATACATCTCACCTTACTTCAAGTATTGCACAGTCCTTTAAACATAAGAGGTCCTTGCATAAGGTATTTATTTATTTTATTTATTTAAAAACTTTTCTATACCGTCACTAAGTTATGTACCATCGCAACGGTTTACAAACAGGCACAAAATAAGGTATGCATAGGTAGGTTATCGTACATTATAACAGGTGCCAATTAAGTACGGTTACAAACTCATTAATAAAATCGATGTTTGAGTAGTGAGGGTCGAGTCCAGGTGTATTATTGAGTTACTCTTCATAGTTATATTAACATGCATTTTTAAAAACTGTTGTTGTTCATTCTCAACTGCGCTTCTCTGACTTGCTTTCTCTCTACCTCTCTACCCTCCTGTTTCTTTAGGAAAGGCTTGTTTAAAGAGCCATGTCTTTAAGGTTTTCTCTTACTTGGGTTAGTTTTGCTGATTTTACTGAGGGAACTGTTAGTAGTGCTTTGTTAGCTGAGCAAAGGTTTCTTTGTGGGACGTGGACTCATAGGGCTGTGTTTAGCCAGTCTGTTTCTTTATCATATATTAGTTTGTGTATGGTGCATAAGGCCTTGTATTTTATCCTGTATTCGATTGGCAACCAATGTAAGTCTGCTAAAGTTTCAGTTATATGGTCCCTCCTTTTTTTTCCCGTCAGTATTCTGGCTGCAGTATTTTGAAGTATTTGGAGTGGTCTTATTGATGTGCTGGGGAGTCCTAGTAAGAGTGCATTGCAGTAATCAGTGCTGGAAAAAAACAAGTGTTTGTAAAACTGTTCTGAAGTGGGCAGGTGTGAGTAATGGTTTCAATCTTTTTAGGATCATAAGTTTTGCGTATCCTTCCCTTACTTTTAAGGATATGTGTTGCTTTAGATTGATTTCTGAATCCATTATTACTCCCAGATTTCTTACTTTTTCGGCTAGTTCTATTTTCTGGTTATTTCTTAGAGTTATTGGGGTTTTAATAATTTCAGTATGTTTTCTTTCAAGGTGTAGGAATTCAGTTTTGTCAATGTTAATAACTAATTCCATTTGGGTTAGTAGTTGTTTTATTATGTCTAGGTGCATGTTTGCTAGCCCTAGTGTTTTTTCAATTGTGTCGTCTATTGGTAGAATTAACTGAATGTCGTCTGCGTAGATGTAGTGTATTATCCCTAGGCCTGCCAGCAGGTGGCATAGGGGCAGCATATATATGTTAAAGAGGATGGCAGACAAAGCTGAATCCTGAGGTACTCCAGTTTCAAGTTTAAATTTTTCTGATAGATTGTTTTTTATCTGGACTTGGAAGAACCTATTGCTGAGGTATGATCTGAACCAGTTTATCGATTTGTCACATAGTCCAATTTCTTCAAGTCTTTCTAGTAATGTTTGGTGGTTTACCGTATCAAAGGTTGCAGATAAGTCTAGCATTATAAGGATGTAGTGTTTGCTGTTATCAAAACCTCTTAAGATGTTGTCAGTTAGTGAGAGAAGTAATGTCTCAGTGCTGTAGTGTTTACGGAAGCCGTGTTGTGAAGGGTACAGTATGTTATTATTGTCTAGGTGTTCGGCTAGCTGTTTCTATACTGTTTTCTCTATTAATTTGGCTATTAATGGGAGGTTTGAGACTGGGCGGTAGTTATTGAGAATTAGAGGGTCACTGTTTTTATTTTTGATTATTGGTTTTATGATTGCCCCTTTCAGTATATCTGGCATTATTCCTTCTGTTAGGGATAGATTTATGATATTAGTTAATGTTGGGGCTACTACCTTGGTGGGTTTTTTTAATCTCTGTTGTAGGTATAGTATCAATTATGTGGGGGGCAGGGTTTGTATTTTTTATCATTGACTCTACTTCTCGTTCTGATACTTCTATAAATGCAGACCATGGGTTCACATCTCTTTTTTGCATTACGATTGCTTGTTTGGTGTTTTTTGGGAGTTTGTTTCTTAAGTTTAATATTTTGTAACAAAAAAATTGGGCTATTTCATTACATTTTGTTTCAGGCAGCTCTCTCTCTCTGCTTCCCGGGTCCTCTCTAACCTCCCAATGACCTGCCAACTTAAGCCAAGCTAAAGGGAACTTCCTTAGACTAGAATCCCTTGCGGTTTTGGCCGTTCTGTCCCCAGAGGACTTAAAATCCAAGGGATTCATTTACTAAGCATTTTTCCCATAGACACAGAATGGGAGAAAAACCTTAGTAAATCAGGCCCTAAGTTTGTACCTGAGGTAATGGAAGGTAAAATAAAAATTAGTAAAAAGCAAGCATCTAACAGAAATAAGGAAAAGACACATAGGGTTCAATATTCAAAAGTTGTCTGTTTATCTAAGTTAGCTGGATAGACATTTCCAGCTAACTTAGATGGGATATTCAGCAGCATGGATCGCTAATCGCTACTTAGACGGATAAGTATTGAAGCACAACACTCTTCATCAACTACATTGGACAGTGATTGAAAATGTCCCAGTGGATGCAAGAGGAGGCAATAGAGGACAGGAGTTAGCAACCAGAGAACAATTTTGGATATTTACTCTTAATACCGTAACACCCCTAGGTTTGAATGACTTTATTGACTGTTTTGAAATTGTGTGATTTAACATGAACATTGGCTGATTGAGTTCTTTCCTTAGTGATGTCAGATTTTTCTGGCTACTGCTTTGTCAATCCAGTGACGCATTTTTAAACACATTTGTTTCTATTATAGGCAAAAGGATCCTTTACTAAGTGGAGGCAATATCCCCTAAGGCAGAGAATCAAGCGTTTACACTCTCAAAACGCTGTTCAGTGTCGGGTGGTCCGATCATATATACCTGCTGTTCGCCTATAAGTGCGATTTTGGAAGATTATATAAAGATGGACTTTTGAATGTTTTAAATGCAAAAGAAAAAAATGATAAAAACAAGAGACCTATGACACCAAAACACTCCTGACTCTCAGAACTAAAACTCCAGACTGCCACACTACTACCCAAACTCCTCCTCCCTTATGGTACAGGAGCTCACCATTCCAGGCAGCCTCAGAGGAGATGCTGTTACATCTAGTGGAGACACAAAGGGTCCCTACATACTTTAAATAGAGAAGATCAATCACCACCGAGAAGGAAGTTGTAGAACTAGGGGTAGAGATATGAAGTAATATTTTTTCACAGAGATAGTGGTGGATGCCTGGAATGCCCTTCTGAAGGAGATGGTGGAAACAAAACCAATAAGTGAAATTGAAAAGCATGGGATAAACACAGAGGATATCTAGCGGAAAGATATTGGTAAAGAGCCATAGTTATAGCCCCAAACAGCAGTGATATGACTGCATTGTGTTTCCTAGAAGCAACCTTTACAAACCCCCGAAAAGACAAATGAGGGAAGGGGGAAGGGTGTTGGGTTCCATGTGGGAATTCATATATGTATTCTAGCCAAAGTGGATACATCGTTCCTGGGCAGACTGGATTGGCTATTTTGTCATCATTTACTAGGTTACAATTCAAAATAATTAAAACCGTGAGCAGACTGTGAGAAACTGCAGGAGGACCTTGCAAGACTGGGAAACTTGGCATCTAAATGACAGATGAAATTTAATGTGGACAAGTGCAAGGTGATGCACATAGGGAAAAATAAACCTATAAGGAAGCAATAATCAGTCTTCATGGGTTGCTGCAACCCTGTAGGTATTTTAACCTGTGTGGTCTGCAGTATTAATGAAAAAAAACAAACTATGCTACAGGTACTTTTGCTTTTATTATTTCCTAAGGAAAAATTATCTGCTTTCCAAAGTCCCAACCTTTTCCTGGGCTGTCCTGCAAGTAAAGGGGGCTAATGCAAAACATATTGCATTAAAAGGCCTTACTGAAATCAAGGTAAACTGCATCTAGCGCTCTCCCTTGTTCCAACTCTCTGGCCACCTAATCACAGAAATTGATCAGATTCATCTGACAAGATCTACCGCTGGTAAAATCATGCTGCCTCAGATCTTATAATACATTGAATTCCAGAAAGCACTCTCCCCTTCCTGGTATGAAGCGGTATTTTTTCCAGCCGATGAACAGTAATGTTTCCTAATCTGTTTACCTATGATCTACAACAGACTTAGAATTTCTTTACATTTTATTCAGGGTTAATTTTATTCTTATTTGTGTAAGGCCACTAAATTGATACTATTATGCACAATTATTTTCCCAAGCTCCTTATATTGGCAGTACTCTATATTCTAAGTGTGAGCAGGGGCGGATTGTGGGAAAATAGTAGCCCAGGGGATTTTTCTCCATACTGGCCCATGGGTAACCAATTACATATGCAATATAATTTACATATATAATTTACATATATGTGTACACACCCCTATATTTCGGCATGGTATTCCCATATCAACACAGTACTATTTGCCAACACTCAAAGAATAACAACCCCACCTATGAAAAAGAATACCACAAATATTACACCAGAATCTAAAATATCAATACACCTCCTATCAGGAAAACAGAACAGGCCAAGCTACTACAGATCCCTACAGAGAAACCACATGCTAAAAGAATGCTTCATCTCAGTCTTTGCATGCAGAACACAAACCCTCACCAAATACAGAATACAAAATGAAGGAGCACAAATGACAAAAACTGAAATGGAAACTCCAAGAAGCCAGAATCCATGTATTAACAATAGAAAAATAGAACCATCATTCTTCATAAAACAAATAAAATCAAGAAACATAAAGCATCAGTTATAATAGTAAAACCATAATAAAAGAATATTTTAAAACTACTGATAAATAGAATTTCTATTAATTAAAATCATATACATTTTTTACAATGTCCCAAACACTAATAAAATATTTCAAAACAGCACATATATTAAATAACACCCAATAATTAAAACTAATAAGGATTTTAAAAAGCCCCTGCTGTCCCCTTCTGTGGGAGCTCTTGATTTCCAGTCACCCTGATATTGTCAAGGATTAGGAGGTTATCCTCTCTCTCTCACACATACTCACATGTGCATTCTCTCTCACACATACACTGTCACATACATACACATTCAAGCTCTTATATCCACCATAACCTCTCGCTCACACTGACACTGACACACTCTCAGGCTCTAAGACACTCTCTCCCCCTCCACACACCCCCCCCCCCCCCCACACACAAACTCTTACTCCCTTGGATTTTCTCATACACACTCATGCTCTCACACTAACACACACACACACTGACCCCCCAGGCAGGCTCCCATTCATTTTCACACCACTCCTTTCCCATCCCCCAGGCATGCACACATTCATTCTCACACATACACCCCCAGGCAGAGTCCCATTCATACACATGCACACACTAAAGGCAGACACCCCCCCCCCCCCCTCTCTTTCTTTTGCCAACAACCTCGGAGCCTCTCTCATTCCTCTGCTGCCACTGTCACTGCTGCCGCATGGCTATTGGGGAGGCGCCGATTGCTGCTACTGACACTGAAGCCCATTCTGCTGCCTCCTCTGTGCAGGCCCCATGGGCTTCCACTTTCTCCATGCTGATCTCGTACATTGTGAGATCCGCATAGAGAAAGTGCTATTCTTGCACATTCCCAAAGATTACATGTGCCAATCACTAAAAAGTAATTTATTTATTTATTTTTACCTTTGCTGGATGATCTTAGTTTTCTAATCGGTTGGTCACAGGCTTTTTTTTTTCCACCTTCCCTTTCTTATTTTTTTTGCCAATTCCTTTTATATTGTCTTTTTTTCTATTCTTTTCTCTCCATCTTCTTCCCTCAAACACACACTCAGGTTCTCATTCTCACATGCTTTCTCTCTCTTCTCACACACACACAGCCTCTCACTGTCACATGCTCTCTCTCATACAATCATTCATACACACAGTCTCTCACTGGCACATGCTGTCTGACTCTCACACACAGGCTCTTTCTCATACAATCATTCATACACACACCACAGTCTCTCACTGGCACATGCTGTCTGACTCACACACACAGGCTCTCTCTCATACAATCAGTCATACACACAGGCTCTCACTGTCACATACTCTCTCTCATACAATCATTCATACACACAGGCTCTCACTGTCACATGCTCTTTCTCATACAATCATTCATACACACAGTCTCTCACTGGCACATGCTGTCTGACTCTCACACACCAGGTTCTCTCTCATACAATCATTCATACACACACAGTCTCTCACTGGCACATGCTGTCTGACTCTCACACACACAGGCTCTCTCTCATACAATCAGTCATACACACACACAGGCTCTCACTGGCACGTGCTGTCTCTCTCACACACACAGAGACTCTCACATGCTGTCTCTGCAAACATTTCAGGTCCTCACTCACACACACAATCTCTCGACTCATCTCATACATGCACACACACACTCTACAGACCCTCAGCCTCTCTCTCACCTCTGGGCCTCCTCTTCGCGGGTCGCCGCAGGATGGGCTCTGTAGCGGCCCTGATCTTCTCGGGCCACGGCAGCCCTGCTACCGGGCCTCTTCCTCTTCTCGGGCCGCGGCAGCCCTGCTACCGGGCCTCTTCTCTTCTCGGGCCGCTGCGATGATTCGTGGCGGCCCGTAAGCGCTGCTCCTCTTCTGCACGTGCTGATGCTTCCTCCCTCTTCCTGCCCACGCGGCTCCGGCAACGTTATTTCCGGGGCCGTCAAGGCAGGAAGGAGAAGGAGCATCAGCGCGTTTAATGCGATCTTTTTTTTCGGGCTGTGGTGACGTGAGCCTCACCACGGCCCTGCCGATCTGCCTGCTATATACGTGTCGCTGCTCAGCGGGCCGCCTTGAGCTCCTTGCGCCCCGGGGGCAATTGGCTCCCCTCAGGATACCACTGCTCCGGCCAGCCCCTAATACCTTGGTTGGAAATTTATAATACAAAAAAAAAAAATCACGTGACAGGAGGTGACCGGCCCACCGGGGAAGCCACCGATCCCCCGATATGTCAATCCCGCCCCTGAGTGTGAGTGTTCATTTTTGCAAAGTACTGGTTGCTCCTATTATGACATTTTCTCCCTGCTTCTTGACAGAGCAAGCTATAAGTATAGATTTGAGACAGGGATGACAAGTGAGGAAAAACAAAGAAACAAATCTATCACATTCTCAACTAGAAAAAAATAAACTTCAAAGGCACAGATCAAGAGGCAAACTTACCCAGCAGACAGAAATAGTTTAGTTAAGCAAGTTCTACAGACCCTAGTTGTTTAGCCAGGGCCAAAACCAATCTCAGTAGCTCCCTCAAAATAGGTTTGTTCTGTCCTTGCCTTTTCATTTATTCAGGATGTGCATTCATTTGAAATGAAATAGAAAATGAATGACATTTCCTATTTCAATTTGTAACATTTTTCAAAATGAAACAAAAGAAAACCAATGAGATTTCATTCATTTGTAACCTCAGTGTGCGTGTCCGCACGAGTGGAGCCATAATAGTATTTGTAAGTCTTTGGGGCAGGAACCCTGACTAGTCTTTTCTGCTGCCCCTTCCGCAGGGTGTGGCTCATTTTGGTTGGAAGAATAGATGCCCTTCGGGGCCCAATACAGAGGTGTCTGACTCCTTTCTATGTATACCTCAGAGAGGAGTCATTTCTCTGCTCTCTGAGTGCTGCATGCCAAATGAATACACTGGATGTCCAGACATGTTTACGAATGAGCGGGTTGCAGATGGCACAATAAATATGTTTTCTAGTACCAGAGTCCCTCTTCGTTTGCTTAAGGTATTCACCTCAATCTGTGCAGGAATCTTTCAACAGGCAAGGAATCCTGCCACCCTCCTCTATTAGCTGAATGGAAATCCCGTTGGGCAGGGTAACCCCTTCCGTGAATGACCAAAAATCCTGTCCTTGCACAGGGAGTAAACTTTTCTCTCTCCCCAGGGGCTGAAGACTCCTGATGGGCAACCTCTAGAGTCTTTACAGTTCTGTTACTCACGGTTAGCAGATTCTTTCACTTCTTTGGGTTTATTTCAGTCTCTGATTCTCCTTGGAACCATAATAGAGGGATCTCCTGAATGTCTAAGTTCATACTCTTTTCCCTTAACCGAAGATAACACTGGCGTTATCCCTTGCAGCGGGTCACCCCCTCAGATGGGCAGGTCTTCCCTATCCATGTGTTCCCCATTCTCCGAATCCAGGAAAGGCCCAGGTATCCAGCAAGGCTCCTACCAAGAAAAGATCAAAATCCCGAAAGCAACCCAGAGGGGTATCCAAACCAGCTAGGGAGTAAACTGGCAGGACCACCCTCCCAACCCTGGTCAGGATTCCCAAGCTGGGTTAGCCTATTCCCTCTGACTGAGCCTAAACATACAACAAAAGGTAAGCCCCTCCCACCTCCTAACTCGCCCAAAATTACTCCATACTGCCTCCAGACTCTCAAGAAAGAGCTGTTTTAAAGTCCCCAGGGGGGCAGCCATTCCCAGGTCCTTCAAATGGAGGGACTGGATTTGAATGGGTCCCCCCCCCCCCCCAGCAACCACTAACTTAATCTAGATGGCATCTCCCAGGTCTTAATGGTAGACTGACAGGATGGTCGGGTTACAAATGTATTTTTGTTTTGTCTTGTTTTGTTTTGAAAAAAGTAAAGGGAAAAACTCCTTGGGTCATTCTCCAAAGATTATCAGGGCTAGAAAGCTCCCCAGCCCCACTTATCCTGTCCATTGGGGTTATCCCATTGATGCAGCCAGCACAAGGCCTAAGCCCATCACCAAGACCCAGCCAGAGGCCTTGTTATGTAGCCAAAGCATAGGCATTGGAAAGGGCCCAGGCCCCTTGC
>NW_021820937.1:92913-132759 GCF_901001135.1 Rhinatrema bivittatum | reverse complement strand
AGACATTTCACCCACTCATACATCTCCCTTACACATGCTCACAAACCTCCAACATACATACACCCCACCCATTCACATGCCGCCTTTCTTCATGCATACACATATCCTACCCATACTCCACCCTCTTATACACTCACTCTTGTATTTGCACATATTCCACCAACACTCTCATGCAATTCACACTCACTCACACACCTCACACCCCTACACTCACTTCCCACTCACACATTTACCTGCCCACCTCATACACACACACACAAACCCCACCCATTCACACCCTTCACTCACACTCCATCCACTCACACATCTCTATTCCGCACACACTTCACTCACTCAGACCTAACTCATGCACACATACACACATTCATGCATGTGCACACATTCCACTAACATGCTCATGCAATAGACATTCACTCGCACACCTTACATCTCACAGCCCTGACACATGTGCTCCCACTCACACTTCTACCTGTCCACCTCACACACACTCCATCCATTCACACTCCTCACTCACACTCCATCCACTCACATACCTCTATCCTGTAAACACCCCACCCACCCTCATACCTCCCTCATGCATACATACACATGCACACATTCCACTAACACGCTCATGCAATACACACCCACTCACATACATCTCACACCCCTACACATTTGCTTCCTACTTACACATCTACCTGTCCACCTCACACACACACACACCCCGCCCATTCACACCCCTCACTCACATTCCATCCACTCACATACCTCTATCTCACACAAACCCAACCCACTTGTACCCCACCCACATTCACACCTCCCTTATGCACACATACTCACTCATGCATGTGCCCACATTGCACTAACTCATGCAAAACACACTCACACCTCATACTCTCTACATACTCGCTCCCACTCACACATCTACCTTTCCACCTCACACACTTACCATTCATACCCCTCACTCACACTCCACACACACCTCTATTCTGCACACCCTACCTCACACCCCATCCACTATCACACCTCCCTCATGCACACATTCCACTAACTTGCTCATGAAATACACACACTCACACACACTTAACTCAACCCCCAACACACTTGCTTCCCACTCACACATCTACCTGCCCACCTCACACAGACCACCCATTCACACCCCTCACTCACACTCCATCCACTAACACACCCCACCCATTCACTCACCTCCCTCATGCACACTCACTCATGCATGTGCACACATTCCATAACATGTGTGCACACATTCCATAACATGTGCTTTTAAATCTCCGTACAGGTACTTGCCTTTCTTTTCTTCTCTGCTCTGCAAGCCAGGATCCAGGGCTTGGATTGAGCTGTTTCCTGCACCCAGCCCTCCATTGGACCCCCCTCCTCCTCCTCCACCTCGTGGCTGTTGACCCCTCCCCCAGCTGGAAGACTGCCCTGCTTCTAACGACTCCGCTTTTAAATCTCTGTGCTGGATGCTAAGACCCATATTGATGACATCACTTTTGAGCGACACAAAAAAGAGTCATCTATAAAAATCTAACCTGGTCAAGCGTCACGCGCCTAGCGTCACGCGCCGAAGGAGCGCGCCAAAGGGGCCTGCCCCTTTGAGCGCCCCTTCGAGCAGCCCCTGCAGACAGCCCAGAAGGACATAGATGTGGCTCCCTGCACCCTCGGACATCTCTAAGCAGTACCACCGCACGGCTTCCCCGGAATGAACAGTGAAACCCCCGGACGACCAGCCCAAGCAACACCAGGCTAAACAAAAAGTCCCTTCCCATATTGAGGGATCCTTCCTCTAAATGTTTGATGGTTTCCACCAACTTCTCACATGACTATGATAATAGCTGGTTCATCCATTATCCTCCTAACAGCAAGTAACCTAATTGGTTATATTGAAACCAATGTGAACCCTCATAAGTAAGCCAGCATCCATCCTGCTTCACGTTCTTCCAGCTCTCTCCCAACAAGCACCATACTGCACCCAGCCAGTGTCATCTCAGCAAGCTCTCAACAAGCATCCATCCTGCAAGCATTCAGCAAGCAACCATCCTGCAAGCATTCAGCAAGCAACCATCCTGCAAGCTCTCAACAAGCATCCATCCTGCAAGCATTCAGCAAGCAACCATCCTGCAAGCATTCAGCAAGCAACCATCCTGCAAGCATTCAGCAAGCAACCATCCTGAACAAGCAACCATCCTGAGCAAACAACACTCAAGCAACAGCAAAACAACTACCTCTCAGCACTCTACATTAAAACAAAAGACTCACAAAGACTGCCTTCGCCCCTCGGTCCATCAACAGCACTAACGCAGCACCACTACAACACAAGCACTACACGCTAAAATGTTCCCCACCTTCCCAATACCTATTTTACAACACAGCCTGTCAGCAATAGGAAAACCGAACAGATCATTCATACTACAACACAAACGACAGGCGCTACACCGAAACCTTAAATCATTCACCCCAAGTTTGATAACACCCATCACCCAACTCTTAGGCCTCACTGTATTCTCACTTTCACTATTCAATGCACAATCTCTGTCCAAGAAATCTCTAATCCTCAACGACTATCTCCTTGATACCAAACCAGATATATGTGCTATAACAGAAACATGGCTCAAACCCACGGACACAGCAATTATAAACCAACTTCCCACATCAAACTACGACATCTTCTCCATCCCCCGACTGAAAAAAAGAGGAGGAGGACTCCTATTTGCATCAAAAAAAGACCTCGGGTTCATCCAGCACCCATACAACTCAGACTCTAAACTAGAAATGGGTCTCTTCACCTCGGAACAACTACAAATCCTACTCGTCTACGCCCCTCCGGGCCTCCTTGAGACAGACCCCTCCCCCTTAGTAGAGGAAATCACAACCCTCATCAAACTGGACGCTCCAGCAATTATCCTAGGAGATTTTAATCTGCATGTGGACAATCCTACCCCATCATCCAGCTGTGAATCCTTTCTCTCTGCCCTCTCAGCCCTGGGTTTCAAACAACTAGTTACCAAACTCACACACAAAGCAGGCCACACGCTGGATCTTATCTTTATTAACCCAGGCATCAAACATTCTTCACGCCTCAAAAGCAAGAAGGTCCCTTGGTCTGATCACTCACTTATCTCAACCGCATTCTCATTGAACAAACCCTCCACCTCCAAAGGGCCCTCACCATCTTTCCCATACAGAAGATCCTGCTCTACAGAAGACCTCAGCTCCCACCTAGCCTCTCAACTTCCATCCATTGATCTCTCAAACCCAAACACAGCTCTCCGCTCTTGGAAAGCCATCACAGATTCCATAGCCGACAAGCTATGTCCGCTAGCAACCAAAAAATCACTCCCAAACGCCTCCAAAAGACAACCATGGTTCACGGAAGAACTAAGAAAGCTAAAACAAAATCTAAGACAGAAAGAGAGCGACTGGCGCAAATCCCCAAGCACCAATACACGATCCATCTACAAAGCCACCCTCCATCAATACAAGTCAACTACCTCTAAATCCAAAAGGGACTACTATGCATCCAAGATTCACCACTTAATCTTCGACGCAAAAGCCCTCTTCGCCTATGTCTCCAATCTCACCCAAATCATCCCACAGGAGATTCCCAACGACCTAGCACAACCCAAAGCTGAAGAACTTGCTCTTCATTTTCACAACAAAGTCAACAGCCTTCTAACTCATCTGCCTTCTAATCCCACCGACCCTGCTCTTTACCAGTCTCTTCAACAATCATCCCTCAACAACAATGGTCTGGAAACACTTGAACCCATCTCTATCTTAGAGATACAAACTCTTATAAGAAGAATGAAACCTTCCTCCCATCCTTTGGATACTATCCCCACCAAACTGCTCCTGGCCATCCCTGACTCCATCGCTAAAACCTTGTCGGACATCATAAACTGCTCACTCTCCCAAGGACTATATCCTGACGACCTCAAATTGGCCTCCATCAAACCTCTACTCAAGAAACCCAACTTGGATCCTAAAGACCCCAACAACTTCCGTCCTATCGCCAATCTCCCATTCATAGCCAAGATTCTAGAAAAAGTTGTCAATACTCAACTCTCCGAATACATAGAAGAAAACAAAATCCTATTCCAATCACAATACGGATTTCGCAAGTCACTGAACACAGAATCCCTCCTCATCTCCATGTCTGACTTCATATTAATGGGCCTTGACAAAGGCCAATCCTTCCTCTTAATTCTACTGGACCTATCAGCCGCCTTTGATACGGTCAATCATTCCATTCTCACTTCCATTCTGGCTTCTATAGGTATCTCAGGCACAGCTCTCTCATGGTTTAAATCTTTTCTCTCCAACAGAGGCTTCAAGGTTAAGATACAGAACAAAGAATCTTCACGAATGGACGCATCCATAGGTGTCCCCCAGGGCTCCTCACTGTCACCTACACTCTTTAACATTTATCTTTTACCTATCTGCCAACTCCTCTCCAACCTTAACCTCAAACATTTCCTCTACGCCGACGACATCCAGATCGTGATACCCATTAAAGAATCTTACACAAAAACATTGGTTCACTGGGAAAACTGTCTCTTCGAAATTAAACATCTCCTGGCTAACCTAAACCTAGTTTTAAACTCCTCTAAAACAGAACTGCTTCTCATCTCCCCAGATAATAATGCCATCTCTAATCCTCCAACTATCCCAACTACTACACAGGTGAGAGATCTAGGAGTATTAATTGATAACCGGATGAACCTTAAAGCTTACATCAACAGAACCACCAAGGACTGTTTCCACAAACTCCAAGTTCTGAAAAGAATTAGACCACTCTTCCACACTCAGGACTTCAGAACCATTCTACAAGCTATCATTTTTTCTAAGATCGATTACTGTAACTCTATCCTTCTGGGCCTACCTTCCTCCTATACTAGACCCCTCCAGATGTTACAAAACGCTGCGGCAAGATTACTGACAAACTCCAGGAGGAGGGACCATATATCTCCAATCCTAAAAGATCTCCACTGGTTGCCTGTTCACTTTAGAATCCTCTACAAATCTCTTTCCATAATATACAAAACCATCCATCAACACACCCCACTCGACTTACAAGTCCCATTCCAAATTTATAACTCCTCCAGACCAACAAGAGACACACTCAGAGGATCTCTTCAAGTGCCCCCAGCCAAAACTACCAAACACATTACCTTGAGAGATCGGGCCTTTTCAACAGCCGGCCCCCTTCTATGGAACTCCATCCCACCGGACCTTAGACAGGAGCCCAGCCTCCCAACCTTCAGGAAGAGACTTAAGACCTGGCTGTTTAAAAAAGCTTTCCCGGACACCGATTAATTCTATTCAGCCAGATTCTACCACTTCCACATGTAAAAATGTTATTACTAATGTAAATACCTATACCTAATGTTATTCTCTTTCTTTTCTTCTCTCCTCCCAGTTCTATTACCTTGTTATTTGTAACTGCTTCCTTCTACACAAATAGGTTATTGAATTGTTTACTGTACACCCCTGTTATATGTAAACCGGCATGATGTGTTTGCAACATGAATGCCGGTATATAAAAATTTTAAATAAATAAATAAATAAATAAATAAATATACTTACTCGCTCACACCTCATTCGCACTCCCTTCACACTAATTTCCCACTCACACGTCTACCTGCCCACCTCACACACACACGTACCTCACCCATTCACACCTCTCACGTTCCATCCACTCATACACCTCTATCCCGTACACACACCCACACACCTCACTCATGAACGCATACACAGCACACCACACTCCACCCCAATGCCACCACCATGACACTCTCAGTCACCATCTGCCAACACATCCCTACTAACCAAAAGGTGTGGATCTATTAGGTGTTAGGGTGTTATAGAGAACTTATAACAGGGGAGATTCCATGGGGGGGAAAAGACTTTTTAGTTTTCTTAGAAATCTCTCCTGAGGGACTTTGTCAGATGCCTTCTGAAAAATCCAAATACACCACATCTGCTGATTCACCTTTATCCACATGCTTATTGTGAGGCAAGACTTCCCTTGGGTAAATCCATGCTGGCTGTGTCCAATTAAACCAAGTCTATCTATCTGTTCAGTGATTTTGTTCTTTAGAATAGTTTTCACTATTTTTTCCCGCATTGAATTTAGGCTCACTGGTCTATAGTTTCTCGGATCACCCCTGGAGCCCTTTTAAATATTGGACTTACACTGGCCATCCTCCAGTCCTCAGGTACAATGGACGATTTTAATAATAGGTTATACATTTTTATTAATAAACCTGAAATTTCTTTTTTGAGTTATTTCAGAATCTTGGGGTATATACTATCCAGTCCAGATGATTTGCTACTCTTCAGTCTGCCAATCTTCCAGGTTCACCATGATTTGGTTCACTTCATCCGAATCACCACCCTTGAAAACCATCTCCAGAACTGGTATCTCCCCAACAACCTCCTCAGTAAACACTGAAGCCTTTGCGCGATGGCCTTATCTTCCCTAAGAGCCCCTTTAACCCCTCGATCATCTAATGGTCTAAGCACCAGGGCTGCCAGACTGGAGTTGGGACTTGGCTACTGTGTCCCTGAAGGTCTCCGCTATATACCTCTCTGTCTGCCTTGACTCCTCCAGGTCTGCCACTCTAGCCTCCAGATATCACTAACAGGTAAAAAAATCATACATGTGACATTCGATGTAGAAGATTGGAAGGCCCTCCCCTCTTGCTGCTGGATTGCTTCCTTCATCTTTCTTGATTTGTTAAGTTTTAAGTTGCTAAGGGAGTAGGAATGTGTAAATTAGAGTCCTTTAAGGTTATTGATATATTCACTATTAATCTGGTAGTGACCTGCAAGGGAATAATTACTCTTGATAAGGGTTGTTTTAGATGAAAATCTGACTGATTTTACTAACCAGTTTGGCTTGCTTTTTATATCAGAAGCACACACACTAAAGAATATACACCACTATTTCAGCTTTCCCCCAATCTTTTTAAGTCCTAAAATTTCCCAAAATAATACTTACAGAGCCTCTTCAGCCTCGAGTAAGATGAGTTTCTTCTCTCAGGTATCCCACTAGAGGTTAAAATTGCTTGTACACCTGGACCTAAACACGCCCACATGAATGTATCATTATTGTGAGCGCGGATGGGCACTCAAGGTCTGTCCATGGTCCATGCCGCTGACGGGCAAGCGCATCTGGGCATGGGCCGGCTGAAACAGGAATACACTTGACTTGGTAACAGGAAGATTCTTGACTTGGAAACAGGAACACTTGACTTGGAACGAGGAACAATTGGATGTCCAACATGCACCAGGAACTGAGACCCAGCACACAATGCTGATCTCTGGGATAGCCCTCCGGCCTCACAAAAATCCTTTTGGATTTCCACTTGGAAGCAATTAGTGCGTGAGGACAGGCGAAGGCTGAGGATTCAAGACAAGATGTGATGAAGGTTTGAACATGATTCTAAAGATTTGGAACAAGACGGAGGCTCAGGACTTGGAACATGATGAAAGCTCTGAGAGAGACCTGCACTGCTGCACGCCCTACACAACCTGGGGCCGGGCCATGGACCATGCCAATAGCAGCACAGGCACAGGACTCAAAAGACTTGGAACAAGATGCATCCTGGAACAAGAACTCCGAAGACCAGGGACAGGACTCAGGAAATCGGATTCCAGCTCAGACTTTAAAACCAAGGAAGGACTTCTGAAGACTCTGAAGACTCTAGAAAGGATGAAGGTGGGAACCAGGAACAGGATGAAGACTTGGATTCAGAGACAAGACAAAGACTTGAACAGGACTCAGAAGACACAGCAACCCGGAACACCACGAGAGACCAGGAACATCACAGGAATGAAGACATGGAGGACCTCCAATGATGAAGATAGGAAACATAAAACCTTGCAAAGGCCAGGAGCAAAGACTGAAGAACCCTTTTATAGGGCTGACAGGAGATGACATCATTGGTTAGCGCCGTGGTATTTCCCACTGTGAGCCCTTTAAATCCTGAAGAGATGCGCACGTGTGCTTAGGCATGCCAGCAGGAGCAGGAGCCATGGTGGCAGCATTCTGCTGCAAAACCAAAGGAGACATCCTGCCAGGAAGCAGCAGCACCAGCAGGACAGCAGCACCCACCTGAACAGAGGACTGGCAGCAACTCTCCTGCCATGGGAAACGGCAGCAAGACACAGGCAGTGTCAGGAGGTGAGTGAGCCGCTCACAGGGCCCTCCTGCGAGCAAAATCACAAAATCACAACAGCACCCCCCTCCTCAAAGCCTCTCTCTCAAAGCCTCTTCTCTTCAGCTTTGGAGGGGACATAGGATCTGAAGACACTTTGTTTCAAGTACTGAAGCGAGGAACCATTCTGGAAGAGCTGGACTAAGACATGGCTGCAGTGCTTGGACGAAGACAAGGCTGCAGAGCTTGGATGAAGACAAGGCTTGAAAGTCACTGAAATCAAATGCTGAACAACTTGATAAAAAATGTGGGTGCAGGCACCTCCTGCGGGTCATAGGCAAAAATAAAAACTCAGGAAGGAACAAGAGGCAAAGCATGGAAGGCCCATCACAGGGATACGTTCACTGAGCTCATGGCCTTCACAATCTGTTGCAAACTCGGACAGGCGCTCACGAGCATGAGCCCCTGTGCTGCAATGCGACCTGCACAACCCCAGGGATGGCCATGGTCCATGCCGCTGGTGGGCATGTGCATCTGGGCTTGGGCTGGCTGAAACAGGAATGCTCTTGACTCAGAAACACTTGACTTGGAACCAGGAACACTTGGATGATTGTCCAACATGTATCAGGAACTGAGACCCAGCAATGCAATGCTGGTCTCTAGGGTAGCCCTCCAGCCATTGAAAGCCCTTTCAGACTGCCACTTGGAAGCAATTAGTACGTGAGGACAGACAAAGGTTGAGGACACAAGATAAGATATGATGAAGGCTTGGACATGACTCTGAAGACTTGGAGCAAGATGAAGGCTCAGAACTTGGACATGATGAAGGCTCTAAGAGAGACCAGTGCCACTGCATGCCCTACACAACTCAGGGGATGACCTCAGACCATGCCAATAGCGGCACAGGAACAGTACTCAAAGACTTCAAACAAGAATTCAAAAGACCAGGGACAGGACTCAGTCTCAAGAACTCATACTCAGGCTCAGACTTTAAAACCAAAGGAGGAATTCCACAAACTTGAACCAGCAATGAATTCGCTGAAGATTCTAGACAGGACGAAGGCTGGAACCAGGAACAAGACAAAGACTTGGATTCAGGAGCAAGACAAAGATTTGATCAGGACTCAGAAGACAAGAAACTAGGAACACGATGAGAAACTAGGAATATCACAGGAACAAAGACATGGATGACCTTCAATGATGAAGACAGGAAACAGAAGACCTTGTGAAGGCCAGGAGCAAAGACTGAAGAGCCCTTTCATAGAGCTGGCATGAGATGACATCATCGGGAGGCACTGCCTCATTTCCAGCCACAGGCCTTTAAATCCTGAAGAGACACAAGTGCGCTTAGGCATGTCGACAGGAACAGGAGCCATGGTGGCGGCGTTCTGCCGCAAGGCCGGAGAAGGCTCCCCACTGGGAAGCAGCAGCACCAGCAGGATGGCGGCATCCACTCCCAACAGAGGACCGGTGGTAACTTTCCTGCCGTGGGAAGTGGCAGCAAGAAACAAGAGGTGTCGGGAGGTGAGTGAGCCGCACGCAGGGCCCTCCTGTGAGCGGAACAACAACAGTTGTAACGTGGCTATTAGTAAATGACGGCACATAAAGACCAAAATGGCCCATCCATACCAGATGAGATTCATCCACTTCGTGTAAATGCTCCTATAAATTTTCACCGCAGCTCCCTTTTGCTTGATGTCTTTAACATGATCTCTCAATCCTTTTCCCACCACGGCCCTTCATATCCACACCCTGGAATCTGCCACAGTGCTGGTCTCCACCGGTGAACCTGATGCTGCTGACCAAAATGGCTAAGAACAGAATTTCTGGGCATATGGATAATCATGGCTTAATAGGAAGGATCTTGGAGTTAAAGTGGATAATACATTGAAATCCTCAGCTCAGTGTACAACAGTGGTCAAAAAAGCAAAAAGAATTTTATGAATTATTGCTAAAGGAATAGAAAATAAAACTGTTCACTTGTCAGAGATTTGGTTGAAGACATCCAAAAGATGGGAAAGAAGGGAGAAATGATGATTGTTGGAGATTTTAATCTGCCAGATGTAGACTGGAGAATCCCTTCTGCAGAATCTAACAGTAGTAGAGAGATAGTGGATGCCCTGCAAGGGACTCTGTTTAAACAAATGGTAATGGAACCCACAAGGGAGGGAGCTATACTTGATTTAGTGCTCACTAATGGAGATAATGTCTCTAATGTCTGGGTGGGTGCCCACCTCAGCACCAGTGATCATCAAACAGTATGGTTTCATATCACAAATAGGTTACGGAGAAGTTGCACAAAGACCCGAGTTTTGCAGTTCAAAAACACAGACTTTGTTGAAAGGGTGAAGTACCTGGAAGAACTAGAAGGCTGGGAGAACGAGAGAGATGTGGAACAACATTGTGCCAAACTAAAAGGAGCAATTACCAAGGCAACTTATCTATATGTTAGAAAAGTAAAGAAAAGCAAGAGAAAAATGAAAACTATCTGGTTCTCAAAGGAGGTGGCTGATAAAGTAAAAGCTAAAAGAACAGCATTTAAGAAATATAAAGGATCCCCAAGGAAGAATATCTGGTGGAACTGAGGGAGACGATGAAAGTAATCAAGAAAGCAAACAGTCAAGTGGAAGAGAGGATTGCCAAAGAGGTAAACCAAAGTGACAAAACATTTTTCAGATACATCAGAGAAAGGAGAAAGCTCCAAAGTGGTATAGTGAAATTGAAAGGTGAAAAGGATCAATGTGTGGAGAGAGATGAAGAAATGGCAGAAATATTAAATGAATACTTCAGTTTGGTGTTCACTAAAGAGGACCCTGGAGAAGGACCGTTGCTAGTTAACAAGAAACTGGAGGGGAGCGGAGTAGAAGAAACTCCATTTACAGAAGAGAATGTATGGGAAGAGCTAGGAAACTGAAAGTGGACAAAGCCATGGGGCCTGATGACGTTCATCCCAGGGTACTGAGGGAGCTCAGAGATGTGCTGGCGGGTCCACTGTGTGACCTGTTCAATAGATCTCTGGAAATGGGAGTGGTGCCATGAGATTGGAGAAAAGTGGTGGTGGTCCTGCTTCACAAGAGCGGGAGAAGAGAGGAGGCTGAAAACTACAAGCCGGTTAGCCTCACCTCGATGGTGAGAAAAGTAATGGAGTCATTGCTGAGATAAAGAATAGTGAACTATCTATAGTCAGAAGAATTGCTGGACTAGAGGCAGCATGGATTCACCAGGGGGAAGGTCCTGTCAGACAAATCTGATTGATTTTTTTTGATTGGGTGACTAGGGAATTGGAAGAGCGCTCAATGCCATCTACTTGGATTTCAGCAAAGCTTTTGATACGGTTCCGCACAGGAGGCTTGTGAATAAAATGAGAAGCTTAGGAGTGAGTGCCTAGTTGGTGGCCTGGATTGCAAACTGGTTGACGGACAGAAGACAATGTGTGATGGTAAATGGAACTTACTCTGAAGAGAGAGCGGTGTTAAGTGGAGTGCCACAAGGATCGGTGTTGGGACAAGTCCTGTTCAATATCTTTGTGAGCAACATTGCGGGTGGGATAGAAGGTAAGGTTTGTCTTTTTGCAGATGATACTAAGATCTGCAACAGAGTGGACACACCGGAAGGAGTGGAGAGAATGAAATGGGATTTAAGGAAGCTGGAAGAGTGGTCAAAGATATGGCAGCTGAGATTCAAAGCCAAGAAGTGCAGAGTCATGCATATGGGATGTGGAATTGCAAAAGAACTGTATTTGATGGGGGGTGAAGGGCTGATGTGCACGGAGCAGGAGAGAGACCTTGGCAAAACAATGTGACAAGGCGATAGCTAAAGCCAGAAGAATGCTGGGCTGCATAGAGAGAGGAATATCTAGTAAGAGAAAGGAAGTGATGATCCTCTTGTACAGGGCCTTGGTGAGGCCTCACCTGGAGTACTGTGTTCAGTTCTGGAGACCATATCTCCAAAGGGACTGAGACAGGATGGAGGCGGTCCAGAGAAGGGTGACCAAAAAAGTGGAGGGTCTACATAAAATGACCTATGAGGAGAGAATGAAGAACCTAAACATGTATACCCTGGAGGAGAGGAGGAGCAGGGGTGATATGATACAGACTTTCAGATACTTGAAAGGTTTTAATGATCGATAGTCAACAACAAACCTTTTCAGTTGGAAAAAAACCAGTAGAACTAGGGGTCACGATTTGAAACTCCAGGGAGGAAGACTCAGAACCAATGTCAGGAAGTATTTCTTCACGGAGAGGGTGGTGGATGCCTGGAATGCAGTTCCGGAGGAAGTGGTGAAGACTAAAACTGTGAAGGAATTCAAAGGGGCATGGGATAAATACTGTGGATCCATAAAGGCTAGAGGATGGGAATGAAGAGAAGAGCCATGGGTGTGGCTTGCTGGAATGGTGATGGCTACTACCTGATGATTACTACCCTTATTCAATAAGCCTTCACACGGTTAATGCAACTCCAACATTGCTCTCTGCTTCAATGGCAAGGGGAAATGTGGAAAAGAGGATTTGCATTCAGACAACAACCAACAAGGACTGAACTACACAGTCTGGGCAAACAAATAAGCGTGGGGGTAGCTTGCTTATTGTGGTGGTTACTACCCTAAACCAATTAAGCCTGATACTTCACTTTGAATGCATATATAGTGTTGCTCTCTGCTTCAACGGCAGGGAAAAATATGGAAAAGAGGAGTTATATTCAGACAACATCCAACACGGCATTGAGCTGTGCAGTCTGGGTAAACAAGCATCGGGGTAACTTGCTTGATGCAGCGGTTACTACCCTTAACCATTAAGCCTTATGATTTACCATTGATGCAATTCCAACATTACTCTCTGCATCAAAAGCAGGGGGTGGCAGGAAATTTGAATCAAACAGTTACCAACAAGGGCTCTGAACTTGGTGGTCGGTGAAACAGATAAGTATGGGAAAATAAGTGTGGGAACTTGCTGGCAGACTGGATGGGCCGTTTGGTCTTTTTCTGCCGTCATTTCTATGTTTCTATTGCTACCTACACATCAAGTTTATCAGAGATCAAACCCACAAAGCCATTCTCCTTGATCCTACACATCTGAGTCTGATAGCATGCACATATGCGAGGGAGAGAAACCCCAGACAGGAAGGAGACAATTGCAATTCTCCAGAGGCAGAGACAGGTCAATAAAGAGAGGAAATACACTGGTCTGGAAACGAGAGGGAATTCCTGGATGGTGCTTAGAAGACAGGGAAGGACAAGCTCTACTTCTTAGAAAAGCTTGGGAAAGGAGACACAGTAAAAGATTCAGGGAGGAGGAACCTCAATATGATGAGTTCCCAAGGAAGGATTGAAGTTCAAGGATGGCCCAGCTCCAGAGAAAGTACTGGCATTATTGTACCTAAATACTAATAATGCAGTAAGTCATCTTACACGTTCGTTGGGAAGGCGGGCTTAAAATCTAAAATTATTATTATTATAATAACGCTTGTGAAGAGAAAGACAAGACAAGAGCTGAAATAGTGTTGGTTTGAAAGCCATGCATGTGGGGTGAATCCATGCCCTACATCCACCCAAGAAAGGGCAGGATAAGGGAGATAGAAAGGTCAATAGGCATAGCCTAGAGGGGAGTGGAGGTTCAGATGGAAGAAGAGTTCAGATAGAGCTAGGCCTTGGTCTTGTAGTTTTGAAAGTGTGCTGCTTGCATAAATCCTGCACCCCAAAATAAACCCTCTTAAGAAGGCAAGCTGGTGTTGTAGAGTAGAGTTCTGCTTATTGCTAGTGGTTGTAGACAGACCTCTTCGGGAACAATCCCGCACTGCCTTTCTTATTGACTTATTAGAGATGGGACCCACACTGCCTCTTTGCTTCATTCTACACATCCATATTATTTCAGGGGCACACCCAATGATGGACTTTGGCTGATGCCACCCTTAGGCATTTTCTACTACACTGCCCTTCCCTGAAAAGCAGAGTCTTTCCCTCCTACGACCTCCCCCCAGACCTCATCTGTCTACTACGCGGTTATTTAACATTTCTATATATCATTTACATTTTTACATTATATTTGTATTATATTACCTCCTTCGAAGTTTTAGCTCAGACATGTGTACCACTCCTATTCCTGCATTTCTTGTTTGTGCTCACTGGCCTACCTTTTTTTGCTTTTCATAAATATTCATGAAAGAGTAAAAACCAGATATTTCCATTAAAACTGGCAGATAACAGAACTACATTTCCTTAAAGAGGGTAATTTTATGACTTCCTCATAGCAATAAAGTCTGCAAGTATTATGTACATGTAGACTTTATGTACATGTAGAACTTTCATAGCTGCATAAAGTTTGCTTTGGATATTTGGGCTGCATTATAGATGTAACACTGATGCTCAAGGCTCACTGGCGAGGTATTGATGGTGACGACTCTCCTGACTCCATAGGTTAGGGGAATTTCAGTAGATTATGATGATTTTATTGTACTGCATTTTTATAAATATTTTTATAAATATTTGTACAGCATAATTGGCCAGGAATGTGCAGAAGTGTCCACTCACAAAGTTACATCTGTTCCAAGCAGGATGTACCTTGTACGTGGTAACCTACAGGCATGCACCTGAATATACAAAAGCATGAGTGTAAGTCATATCTCTGCCTCAACTCTGCTGTCCGGAATACCTACTCCCAATGCGCATAAAAGCATGCATGAAATGAGGTTATGCATGCACATTTATGCAGGCTGGCCCCTGGAAGATTTTCAAAATGCAACTTACATGCACCTACAGCAGGATTTCATGTACATAAGTCGCTTTGAAAACCGAACACCAAAAAACAAGTTCTACCTTTGCGCCTAAGTGATAAATAATCAACTTCCCACCAATAACCCTCTGAAGTTCCTAGTTTTGGTCCAATCCCATATCAGAGGATGAAGGAATACATTAAAGGACCCAATGAGAGGACCTCAAAGAACGAGATGTCCTATACCAACTCAAGCACCTTAAATGTTAAGGTTAAATTCAAACCTAGCTCAATGGGCCACAGACGGCCAGAGCAGTTCTTTCAAGAGGGGACTTGCTCGTCCTCTCCTTTTTCTAAGTGTCACCTGAACTGCTGCACTCTGGATCATTTACAATTCTTGTGTCATCTTTTTAGGCAATCCCACAAATAAAGAGCTACAGTAATCCCAGTGTATCAAAGCCAGAGCTTGCATCACTGTTTGGAAATCGTGGTTCACCAAGACCTACCTTAACTGATGAAACAAGCAAGGTTTGGCAAAATGTAAAGCTGAGTCCAGTAAAAATCCAAAATCTTGAACTTGCCTTTTTGGAGGAGAAATATTATCGTATTGATCAGTGAGTACTTCCGAGCTCTGGCATTCCAGAGGTTCCCACCCACCACACCTCCATCCTTCTAGGGCTCAATTTCAGCTGACTATCAAACATCCATGTATCAATTGCTTATAAGCACTGATTTCAAGATTTGATCGCTTCAGTATCATTATCTCCTAATGGGAGGGATAAATAAATATCATTTGCACATAAATGATACCACAGATCAAATTACTTTCCTTAATTATATTTCCCAGCAGCTTCAGACAAATATTAAACAATGTTGGCGATAACGAAGAGACATAGGCTACTTCACAATCTAAAGGGTGTAATTTCGTGGCGTATCATTGATTCAGATCTTCTGAAATCTCCCAGTTAAAAATGACTGAAACCCTTTCTGGATGTATCTAGTAGTCCAGGATATCAAGGGCTGCTGATAAATGGAGAACTATCAAGAGGGAGGTTCTTTCCCCAGTCTAATTCGCTCTGGAGATCATCAACCAGTGCAACTAAAGATGATTCCATAGAAAAGCCAGTTCTAAGGCTGTACCGGAAGGGCTGCAATCCAACTGTCTCATCCTAAAAAAAAAAAAAAAAACTAAACTAAATAATAAATATTTAAGAAAGGTAGGTTGGAAATATGCCTGTCACATAGGGAAGGATCTAGTGATGACTTCTTCCAGACAGGACGTTGTTTTCAAGCAAGCTGGGAGAACTCCTTCCCTAAGTGAAAAATTCACGACTTTCCCTTCGGAGCCCCCTAACCAACCAACAAGGGCAAGTTGTGTCCCTCATTCATATCAGGTTATTTCTCACTTCGCCTGCATCAGCCTCTTCAAATAAAAGCCCCTGCAAGACTTGGGATCCATCATATCTAATGAGTTAGTCAAAGAATCCCCATGACCCCACTCTGCACACATTGTTTTTCAATTATATGACCAAAATGATCTGTAAAGGTTTCACAATTTTGAATCTGCAAGGAGTTATTGATGTGTTGCATTTGGCAGTTCGCTGGCTCCTCCCACAAACTGACGCACTTACCCTTCAGGCAGGACCTTTTCCCTCATGCCAGGATGCAACCAGACTGCCCCATCTTCCAGCACAGTGGTCCACCATGCCACAACATGGCAGGACGCCACCAGAGATCTTCATGGCAGGATACTGCCAACACAGGCCAGTCCCACTTCCCCTAGGTCACATGGGCACCCAACGCCCCTATTCTTAAAGGGCCAGTGGTGGAAGACCCAGCAGGCACCCTCCAATAACATCACAATCCCTGGCTTATATAAGGCCACTGCAGACATTCCTCCAATGCCTCACAATAGTTCCATTATGGTAGTAGAGCAAGTTGCCTCAGCATGTTCCTGGTCTTCGTTCCTGTGGTCCTGGTCTTCATTCTTCAGTTCCTGGTCTTTGTCTTTGTCCTGTGGTCAGTCTTCAGTTCTTCTTCAGTTCCTCATCTTGTGGTCAGTCTTAAGTTCTTCAGTATCTGAGCTGCCACCGTCTGCCTCCAGTGCTGTTCCTCACTTCCCTGCCTGCCTATCTGTCCCACCTATCCTCAGATAGATTTCTAGTTCTGACTTCAGCCTGCTTGACTCTTGACTTTTCCTGAACTCCGCCTGCCACTGACCACTTCCTGACTCATGACCTTGCCTGAACTCTGCCTGCCACTGACCACTGCCTCACGCCCTTGCCTAAACTCCGCCTGCCACTGACCACTGCCTGACTCACGACGTTGCCTAAACTCCACCCGCCACTGACCACTACCTGACTCAGCCTTGCCTGAACTCTGCCTGCCACTGACCATTGCCTGACTCTCGACCTTGCCTGAACTCTGCCTGCCACGGACTCTACATGACTCATGATCATGTCTGAATGCTGCCCACTTCGACCACTGCCTGCCTCCGACTACGCCTGATCCCAGCCTGGCCTGTGACCCAACCATCTCTCCAGACATCCAGCTCATCAGCAGAGGCCCCCGCCTAAGACCTACTGGTCCTGGCAACAGAGGTCTCAACCTAAGGGGAATGAGGGCTGGTATAGGTGAAGTTGCAATTGGGCCTCTGTCACAGCCAGCTCTATCCACCGACGATAGTGACCAGCAGGGTTTCTCCCTGCAGGTTGCGCCAACTCCACCTCGGCCCAAGGGTCCATGCCCTGAACATGATGGAGTTTGATAATACCATATTTACGATGCAAAAAAACCTTCTAGGGTGATTGGCTAATACTGTGGCAACAGAAGAGAAAAATCTGTTGATTTTTTTTTATTTTTTAGCTTCTAGTGTTGCTTTATTATAACACTGCGCATAGGTGAATGATGAAAACGGAGAGAACAAGCATTTTCAAAAAACACAGTCCTCAAATGTAGAGGCCATCACATAGCTTGGGCGTACAAAGCTCTCATTTAAAAGGGGCAAGAAACCTTGTAACCACCAACAAATGTGCTAACGCTCCAGAAAATTCAATCATAGGTCTCGAGAATTTAGAGGCTTGTAAGGGATCACTTCCCTTGCACCCTTATTTTTTTTTTAAAGATTTTTTTTTGTAAATTGCATAGAAAAGAGTCTTTAAACGAATGGCGCTTAGCTCATATGTAGTCCGTAAGGTAGACACTACGGACCTGTGTGCTTTTCATTACGCATAGTGGACAGCCACAGAGACTAAGGGCATTTTTTTGCTTTGTACTGTTAACACTGAGCAGGGTCCAGGCACAGCTGTTTATCCAGTAGGCTCTCTGTACGTCTTCCCCCTGGTTTTGCTGAGAACCCAGGAAAAACCTTCAGAAATCTCGCTGCCGTTTAAATCAGGCAGGCGCGCTGCTCCTTCATTTCATGCTTTGCCGCACCGCACTAAACCCTCAAGTGAGTTGTCCGCAAAACTTCTCTGCACCAAATCTGGTGACAGAATGATATCTACACGGTGACCTCGTAAGACAGAGCGATGAACCTGACCGGACATTTTTATAACATTGCTGTTTGTCACTGTAGGCCTAAGACAGGAGTCTGCAAGTATACGTAAACTGTTCCATATCATCTAGGCTGCCCATCAGTTCCCAATTCCTGGTCATTGAGTGGGATTCAAGACTGACAAATTAGCTGTAATGCACTTTTTTTTACTACTGCTGTTGTTACATGTACAAGGTAACCCTCAAACTCTGCATTACTTGAATAAAAAATGCACATTCTGTAGCTCATACCAAGAGACTTAATTCAAATTCTTGAGATAAGCACAGAGGATCCTTAGCTGTGGGGGAGTGAGGGGTAAAGTCTGGGATAAGTACAGAGGATCCTTAGCTGTGGGGGAGTGAGGGGTAAAGCCTGGGATAAGCACAGAGGATCCTTAGCTGTGGGGGAGTGAGGGGTAAAGCCTGGGATAAGCACAGAGGATCCTTAGCTGTGGGGGACTGAGGGGTAAAGCCTGGGATAAGCACAGAGGATCCTTAGCTGTGGGGGAGTGAGGGGTAAAGCCTGGGATAAGCACAGAGGATCCTTAGCTGTGGGGGAGTGAGAGGTAAAGCCTGGGATAAGCACAGAGGATCCTTAGCTGTGGGGGAGTGAGGGGTAAAGCCTGGGATAAGCACAGAGGATCCTTAGCTGTGGGGGAGTGAGAGGTAAAGCCTGGGATAAGCACAGAGGATCCTTAGCTGTGGGGGAGTGAGGGGTAAAGCCTGGGATAAGTACAGATGACCCTTAGCTGTGTGGGAGTGAGGGGTAAAGCCTGGGATAAGCACAGAGGATCCTTAGCTGTGGGGGAGTGAGAGGTAAAGCCTGGGATAAGCACAGAGGATCCTTAGCTGTGGGGGAGTGAGGGGTAAAGCCTGGGATAAGCACAGAGGATCCTTAGCTGTGGGGGAGTGAGGGGTAAAGCCTGGGATAAATACAGAGGATCCTTAGCTGTGGGGAAGTGAGGGGTAAAGCCTGGGATAAGCACAGAGGATCCTTAGCTGTGGGGGAGTGAGGAGTAAAGCCTGGGATAAATACAGAGGATCCTTAGCTGTGGAGGAGTGAGGAGTAAAGCCTGGGAAAAGCACAGAGGATCCTTAGCTGTGGGGGAGTGAGGGGTAAAGCCTGGGATAAGCACAGAGGATCCTTAGCTGTGGGGGAGTGAGAGGTAAAGCCTGGGATAAGCACAGAGGATCCTTAGCTGTGGGGGAGTGAGAGTTAAGTCCTGGGATAAGCACAGAGGATCCTTAGCTGTGGGGGAGTGAGAGGTAAAGCCTGGGATAAGCACAGAGGATCCTTAGCTGTGAGGGAGTGAGGGGTAAATCCTGGGATAAGCACAGAGGATCCTTAGCTGTGGGGGAGTGAAGGGTAAAGCCTGGGATAAGCACAGACGATCCTTAGCTGTGGGGGAGTGAAGGGTAAAGCTTGGGATAAGCACAGAGGATCCTTAGCTGTGGGGGAGTGAAGGGTAAAGCCTGGGATAAGCACAGAGACATTGCATGCACTGAGCTCTTGGTGAATTAGGCCTTTCAGAATAAATAGACCTAGCCTTCTCAGTGCTCATTTTCATAGGCAAAGATATTCACAAAATTATCATCACCTAATTAAGAAAATTAATATGCATACTTCTACAGGTGTATTTTTAGATTTGCACATAGTAAGAATTTTTTTCATATCCATTCACAAGGTCGCTTTCTAGCTGAGGAACCTGTCAGATACTGTTTGCTATTGTGATGCATAATAAGGGGCTAGGCCTGTTCTGGGCCACGCTCAAGCTTTGTCTTAAAGTGGATCCTCTTTCCTTGCACCTTTGCTGAAGAATCTCTGTCGCCTTGATAGCAAAAGAAAACCTCTTTGTTTGCCTTTGCTGCAGGCCATGAGGAAGATCTTGAACGACGACATGGTATGGATCCCGGAAGGAACATGCTTCTGCACCTTCTGCCTCAGAAGCAGTACATTCGCTCAGAAAGCCCAGATTCAGCCGAAGTCAGCACCAGTATATCATGCCCAGTGCTGACTCCCACCACACACTGGAAGAAGCGGTCACCAGAGTGGTGGCAGAAAATCAGGCAGTGACCATCACTCTTCAGATGAGAAGCCATGGGGCAGGCCAAGCTGAGGAAGATGCGGAAGTTGCAGCTGGCTCACCCCCCCTGGGGAACCGAACACATAAAAAGGGTAAAGGGCCATCACAATCCCTAAAACTAATAAAAAAGATTATTAAAAAAAAAACCAAAAACCTGGCAGCATGTTTTCAAGTTTCAGATTTTTGTGTTTCTTACCTAAATGGCCTCAGGTCAGTTCAGTATCTATGGGGAAAGTAGTTCACAGTGGTGGAGTTTCCCTTTCAGAGGTGCCAAAGGGTTAACTTGAGTTTACTTTGCAGCATCCCCCAATGCATCCTTGTCTGAGCAGTGTAGGGAGATAGCTCATGTTTTACCACTGAAAGCACCCAATATGAATCATAATAGCCAAAGAAGTATGCAGACCAGTGTTCTGACAGGCCAAAAACACTGTCACAGCTAAAGAAAAGAAACTTTGGCCAGATGAGAACTTTAAACCAGCACTGAAGGATATTTATCAAGACATGCCTGTTTGTAAAAACCTGTGTAAATACATCAAGGCAGAGGGACAATGCAGCCACTTAACTCCTAAGCAGGTGTCACAAACCGGCCAAAGGAAATGCAAAGGTCAGAAGGACCCCCACCCTTGAATGAAGGGGGGAACACTCTGAAACAGAGAAAACGCTGATGCTGACATAAAGCCTTGGTCCAAGGCATGGCAGTACTCCTCCCTCCCCCGAAGAAATAGAGATCAGAGAGAGGAGACGCCCTGCCTGGGGTCGGACGGATGCTCAGTCCAAGGCAGTAAGGAGTAGAGAGCAGCCCAGTAGCTCTTCCGGTACCAGACCCAGTAGCAAGCCCTCCAGAAAGCCCACCAGCTCTGCCAGAACCAGACCCAGACGCCAGCCTTCTGTCCTGCCAACATTCTCCAGACATCCAGCCAGAGCGGCTTCAGAGGTGAACAGAGCAATATCGCCTGAAGTTGGGACCAGGGTTGAGTAAGTTAGCCATAAGTATTAATATATTAAGCAGGCTAAGGTTTATGGCATGATTGAAAAGACCCATGGCACAGACGTTTCTTTAGGATAAACTGGTGGTTAGTGGCCAGGATGTTAGAGTCAGGAATTGTTGTTATTTTCTTTTTTTTTTTCTTTTCTCTTTATTCAATTTTTCACAATAAACAAAGTAATCACATCTTGTAACGGAAATAATAAATGTGTTTAACAATAAGAATTCAATTCTTAATGGAAACAAAAATCTCTACAAGGAAAAAAAAAATATAAATTTGTTCCACACATCCTAACATCATAGGGGAAATTACGAGGGGGGGGGGGGGGGGGAGGAAACAAGGCAAAAGAGGAGATTATTTCCATACACAATTTTATCCCTTCAGAAGGTTTCCCACTTCTTTTTAATTCGATCCACTTCCACTTATATTAATGACTGGGGCTTGCCTTCTAGCTCCCAGGAATTCTTTTAACTGAACAACATTGAAAAATATATACGTGATTCCCTGAAGTTTCACCACACATTTGCATGGGTACTTTAAAAGGAAATTTGCTCCCAAAGTCACTGCTTCGGGTTTCAATTCTAGAAACTTCTTTCGGCAGGCATATTTGGGTTGCTCCCATGAAATGGTGTAATCATGCATTTAAAGTAGGAACGCATCACATTATTCATATCTTGTTCTGTTTGAAAAGTCACTAGCAAGGTTACTCTTTCCATAATTTCCACTTAGGATTCTTCCAAATATTGAGTTAAATTTGTGGAAAATTCGATCTTGATGAGCTTTGCTTTTGAGGTAAATGTATCATCTTCTTAATAACTGGAATTCTTTCCGGGGATATTCTCAGAATTTCCCCCAGATATTTTTTCAAGGTAATCAGCATAAGTTCATCTTTCACTTTAGGAAAATTCAATATCCGAACATTAAGGTGTCGGATGGAGTTCTCCAGGAATTCCATTCTTCTGACAGTGGCTAATCTCTCACGAGTAATCACCGCAGTTGTAGCTTTTACATTTTTAACCTCTTCCTCAAGTGAATGAATAGCTGTGCTTTGATCCAGTAGAATACATTGGTGATCCTGGGCCACAGTATCTAATTTCAAGGAAACACTTTGTAATCTTAAAGATTGTTCCCCCCAGTTCCCCCCAGTTCCCCCCAGTTCCCCCCAGTTACTGGAAGGTCCCGCCATTAGATCCCTCTGGGATCTAATGGCGGGACCTTCCAGTAACTGGGGAAAATTGATAGGCGTACCTCCATTTCCTCCAGCGTCTGCGGTCGATCTCAGGGGGGAAGCTATGAGCAGCTGTCGAGGATCTGGGGGACTCAAGGTTATTTCCCCCGGTGAAAGCGAGGCTCCTCTCACCGCTCCACCAGCGGGGATTGCCGTCCCCAATGCCGCCGCAGGAATTGCAAACTCCAGGATCAAACGCTGTTGTGTGTGAAGTCTGGGCTCGGGTGGAAACACCCTTCCCTTCCCTTTTATGCGGCATATTGATTCTTCAGGAAACAAATTTCAGCGAAACAGCGCCACACAACCGGAGCTAACTTTCCTTCAGATCGTCATATTGGATTCTCCTCTGTTGTTATTTTCTAAATGCTACATTCTGCCAAATCTGATAAATAAAAGCCTAATTCTGAGAAGAACATGTTGCCTTTTTCCTGAATTTAGGATTTTGAAGTGAAGTAGGAGAGGAACTGGAAGTGTCCTGTAGCACAGTGGTCCCCAACCCTGTCCTGGGGGCCCACCAGCCAGTCAGGTTGTCAGGTTGAGGAGCACTGATGTAGCAGACAGATCCCTGCACCCCTAAACTAGAGTTTCCCCGAGACAGGATAGGCCATGCCCATCCGCAGCGATGACATCAGATGCGCAATTAGATTTAATAGAATTGGAAGATGAAGCACTAGTGAAGATTACACAGGTCTTCACTAAGAAAGAAGATGTGCAATTCCAGATCTCTAGGATACATAAGAATTTAAAAGAAACATACCCACAAATAGGAAAAGTTACTAATTTCTTCCTGACCACGTTGCAATTTTTGGTTGGTGATTCTAAATGAACCCTTAAGGCATTAGCTGAATAGGCTACTAATTTGCACTTATTAATAGAATTTCTGCATAAGAACATAAGAACATAAGAAAATGCCATACTGGGTCAGACCAAGGGTCCATCAAGCCCAGCATCCTGTTTCCAACAGTGGCCAATCCAGGTCATAAGAACCTGGCAAGTACCCAAAAACTAAGTCTATTCCATGTAACCATTGTTAATGGCAGTGGCTATTCTCTAAGTGAACTTAATAGCAGGTAATGGACTTCTCCTCCAAGAACTTATCCAATCCTTTTTTAAACACAGCTACACTAACTGCACTAACCACATCCTCTGGCAACAAATTCCAGAGTTTAATTGAAAAAAAGATAACTCACATTTACAGGCACTAAATCAACTGTTAGAAAAAGATATTAGTCAGCTAAGGATAGAAATGGATGATATTAATGAAAAATGCTGGCTGCAAGAAGTGGATCTTAAATTAATGGCAGCACACATCAAGAAGTAACAATGGAAATACAAGCCTTAGAAAAACAGATTGCTGAAGGTCAGCCCACAGACCCTTGTGTAGAACTGCAGAAAAAGATCAGAGAGCAAGATGAGGGGGATTCAAGCGAAGCTGCAGATCAGGTTCAGGAATCAGAATTGACTATTAAAACCCAGCAAGAAGAGTCAGAAAAAAAGATTACATCTTTGAAAAACCAACTAGCAGACCTACAACTGAAATTAGTTGTGACTGACAGCCAAAACAGTGATATAAAAAAGTGGAGCAAGAATCTCATGTTGTGTCAGTCGGTCTCAGACGGCTTCGACCTCTGTGCCTCACTTTTTTCCCTTCTCTCTCCTCAAGCCTTGGGAAGATGGCTGCTGCCGCGTCATCATGCCGCACTCTCCGGCGTCCCCGGAACGGCAACAGCGACGGTGTTCGCCGTGTTTCTCCTGAGGGCCTCCTAGGGTGCGCGTGCGCACGCCACCCACGTCTTTATCCACTTCATGGCAGGAACCTCGGGGGCGGCCCCCTCGAGTGACGTCACGCCATCCGGGTATTTAACCTGCCCTTCGTTTGCTAACAAGCTGAGTTAGCAAGGATTGGATTCGCCTCCGGTCTAAGCTGCTCCGCCGCTTCCTTGCTGCCGCTGGAAGCTCTCTCTGCCCTTCGGGGTCACTCATCTCTACCTGAGTACCCGCTCCTCGGGGGGGCCCTTATGCTTTCTTTCAGGTGCATATCTGGGATACCGGGTACTCGCTCCTTGAGGGCCTACTCTCCCTGCCTTGGTGCCTACTATTCTACTACTTCTGCCTGCCAGGATATCCACCAATACAGCTATCTACTTCAGTGAGTAATCTAACCTTGTCAGTCTGTTCACCTTCAGCTCTGCGCTGGGAACCTGCATCCGGGACTTCCTCTACTACCCTGCGCTGCCTACCATCTACTCTAGTGTGGGACTGGGTTCCTTGGCTGAGGACCCCTGGACTCCTTCTACTGGGTTACCTCACTGCTGCCATCTCCTGGGCAGTACCACCAAGCTGTATAATAAATATCAATTCTCTGTGTCTGCATGTATAGAGGCTAGCCTAGTACTGCGGTTCCTCACAGGGCTCCTCCCTGTGGGAGTGGCCATCTCCGCAGTACCCAAGAATCCACTCCAACACCTCAAAACCATAACAGATTTCTAACTCCATGGATTCGGCTCAGCTCACCGCCTTGCAGGCCATTCTGGGCCTGGCCTAACGAATCTCTAAACAACAGAACTCGTTGGATAACCTGACTGTTGCCTTTAACCAATTACATGCACAGATGAATACTCCGACTACCGCAGGTAAAGAAGTTACACCACCTGAAGTGATGGTCAAGACTACAGTGCCTCTATCTGCTCCAACACGCTTCTCAGGGGAAGTTTGGAAATGTAGAGGATTTATCAATCAATGTAGCATGCTCTTTTCAGAAAATACTATTATGTACACTCTGCAACCTGCAAGAGAGCTATGTAAGAGAACTATGCTCTCTTGCATAGCTGGTTAAGCATAGCTGGGTAAGGCAGCATAGCTCTCTCTGCAAGAGAGCTATGCTGCCGCTTACCCAACTAATCAAACTTAACATTTCACTTGGAAGCAGCTCCATCACTGCTCTCTACATTAATAGTGGGGGTGAAAGGGAAATAGAAAAGAAAATTATTCCTTACCTGCTAATTTTCGTTCCTGTAGTCCCATGGATCAGTCCAGACGGTGGGTTATGTCCCCCGTCCAGCAGATGGAGTCAGAACAGACTTCGAGGGGTGTTACCATATAAACCAGTACACCCTCTGCTGGAGCTCAGTATAACGTATAGCAAAGCCCGATTAGACCAAGAACAGTCTGGATCAAGTTTATTTAACCATGAATTAACCTGAGAAGGTAACAAGGAACAGCCAACTATCGGCAAAACGGCCAACTTGTAGGGAGCTGTGAACATAAATAAGAAAACTGAGAGATACAGGAGACAGCCACAGTACACAAGCCGAGCAGGAGCAAGAATCCCAGAGTGGTGGGCATCTGGACTGATCCATGGTACTACAGGAACGAAAATTAGCAGGTAAGGAATAATTTTCTTTTCCCTGTACGTACCAGGATCAGTCCAGACGGTGGGATGTACCCAAGCTTTCCTAAATCAGGTGGGTCCATGAGAGACCTGCTCGGAGAACCTGGTCGCCAAAGTGCCCAGAGGCTGACGACGCCAGGTGTAGTCGATAATGTCTCGAGAAAGTGTGCAGCGATTTCCATGTTGCCACCCGGCAAAATTTCTGAGAGGAGACGGAACGAGCCTCCGCCCAGGACGCCGCCTGTGAGCGGGTGGAGTGAGCTATGACGCCGCGAGGCGGAACCCGTCCCGCTCCAATGTAAGATGCGGAAATGGCGTCCTTTAGCCAACGCGCAATCGTCATCTTCGATGCCTGTGACCCTTTCTTCGGCCCCGACCAGAGCACGAACAGATGATCGGAGACCCGGAAGTCATTAGTAGCCTCCAAGTAGTGGAGCAACGCGCACTTGACGTCCAGATGACGAAGGGACCTTGGTTCGTCGGAGGCAAAGGCAGGAAGTTCCACCGTCTGATTCAAGTGGAAAGAAAGACCACCTTCGGGAGGAACGAAGGAACGGTGCGAAGGGAGACTCCCAAGTCCGTGAATCGGAGATAAGGCTCCCTGCAGGACAATGCTTGGAGCTCCGAGATGCGCTGTGCGGAACAGATGGCTACGAGGAATACCGTCTTGAGGGTGAGATCCTTAAGAGTCGCTCCGCGGAGCGGTTCGAAGGGCGAACCTGACAAGGCACGAAGAACAAGGTTGAGACTCCAGGAGGGACAGGGATCCCTTACCGGCGGTCGTAGGTGCTTGACACCCTTGAGGAAACGTGCGATGTCCGGCTGAAGGAGGAGAGATACGTCCTTCTGTACAAGGGAGTTCAGGGCCGCCATCTGAACCCGGAGTATTATAGGCAAGCCCCTTATCCAGGCCATCCTGAAGGAACTGTAGGATCAGTGGTACCGACGCCTCCGTGGGCCGGGCCCCTTGATTGGAACACCATATCTCAAAGACCCTCCAGACTCGGACGTAAGCAACTGAAGTAGAAAGCTTGCGGGCCCGCAGCATGGTCGAGATTACCGCCTCCGGGTAGCCTCTGTGTCGGAGGCGGCGCCGTTCAAAAGCCATGCCGGAAGACAGAAGAGTTCTGCCTGCTCGAAAAATACCGGGCCCTGGTGTAGCAGACGAGGGAGATGTCCCAGTCGAATCGGGCCATCTACCGCCAGTTGTAGAAGGTCTGCAAACCAGGGTCGACGGGGCTACTCTGGGGCGACGAGAATCACGGCTCCCTGATGGTTTTCTATTCTGCGAAAAATCTTGCCCACCATAGGCCAGGGCGGGAAGGCGTAGAGCAGCTGGTGTGTCGGCCACGGAAGGACTAGGGCATCTACCCCTTCCGCGCCGCGCTCTCTCCTGCGACTGAAGAAGCGGGGGGCCTTGGCGTTGAGGGAAGTCGTCATCAAATCCAAGTGCGGAACACCCCATCGGCGAACCAGAAGGTGCATCGCTTCGTCGGAGAGAGACCATTCTCCGGGGTCCAGCTGTTGACGACTCAGGTAGTCCGCCTGAATGTTGTCCACCCCGGTGATGTGTGAGGCCGCGATCCGGACGAGATGGATTTCCGCCCATTCCATCAGGAGCGTCGACTCTAGCAAGACATGCTTGCTCCTCGTCCCTCCCTGCCGATTGATGTAGGCCACAGTGGTGGCGTTGTCTGAGAGAATCCTTACCTCTCTGTTCCGCACCAGCGGAAGGAAACGATGGAGCGCCAGCCGTACAGCCCTGGTCTCCAGGCGATTGATCGGCCACATTGCTTCTACTGGTAACCACGTCCCCTGCGTGGCGCTTCGATCGCAGACGACGCCCCATCCCAAGAGGCTGGCATCCGTGGTGACCACCACCCAATTGGGCACCTCGAGAGAGACGCCGCGAGCCAGGTGCGACGGAACCAACCACCAACCCAGACTGTCCCTGGCGGTCGGTGGAAGGGGTAGGACCACTTGATAATCCTGAGAGACTGGTTTCCATCTGGAAAGGAGAGCCGCCAGCAGGGGAGGCAGGTCTCCTTTACTGCACACATGGACTCCAGCTTGTGGAAAATTCAGGTCTCCTTTACAGCACACTGACTCCAGCTTGGGGCAAAGGCAGGTCTACTTTACTGCACACATTGACTCCAGCTTGGGGACAAGGCAGGTCTCCTTTACTGCACACATTGACTCCAGCTTGGGTACAAGGCAGGTCTTCTTTCCTGCACACATTGATTCCAGCTTGGGTAAAAGGCAGGTCTCCTTTACTGCACACATTCATTCCAGCTTGGGGCAAAGGCAGGTCTCATTTACTGCACACATTGACTCCAGCTTGGGGACAAGGCAGGTCTCATTTACTGCACACATTGACTCCAGCTTGGGTACAAGGCAGGTCTCCTTTACTGCACACATTGATTCCAGCTTGGGGCAAAGGCAGGTCTCCTTTACTGCACACATTGATTCCAGCTTGGGGCAAAGGCAGGTCTCCTTTACTGCACAAATTGATTCCAGCTTGTGGAAAATTCAGGTCTCCTTTACAGCACACTGACTCCAGCTTGGGGACAAGGCAGGTCTCCTTTACTGCACACATTCATTCCAGCTTGGGGCAAAGGCAGGTCTCCTTTACTGCAAACATTGACTCCAGCTTGGGGAAAAGGCAGGTCTCCTTTCCTGCACACATTGACTCCAGCTTGTGGAAAAGGCAGGTCTCCTTTACTGCACACATTGATTCCAGCTTGTGGAAAATTCAGGTCTCCTTTACAGCACACTGACTCCAGCTTGGGGACAAGGCAGGTCTCCTATACTGCACACATTCATTCCAGCTTGGGGCAAAGGCTGGTCTCCTTTACTGAACACATTGACTCCAACTTGGGGACAGGGAAGGTCTCCTTTACTGCAGACACTGACTCCAGCTTGGGGAAAAGGCAGGTCTCCTTTCCTGCACACATTGACTCCAGCTTGTGGAAAAGGCAGGTCTCCTTTCCTGCACACATTGACTCAAGCTTGGGGAAAAGGCAGGTCTCCGTTACTCCACACACTGATTCCAAGTTGGGGAAAAGGCAGGTCTCTTTTCCTGCACACATTGACTCCAGCTTGTGGAAAAGGCAGGTCTCCTTTACTCCACACATTGACTCAAGCTTGGGGAAAAGGCAGGTCTCCGTTACTCCACACACTGATTCCAAGTTGGGGAAAAGGCAGGTCTCCTTTCCTGCACACATTGACTCCAGCTTGGGAAAAAGGCAGATCCCCTTTACTGCACACACTGATTCCAAGTTGGGGAAAAGGCAGGTCTCCTTTACTGCACACATTGATTCCAGCTTGTGGAAAATTCAGGTCTCCTTTACAGCACACTGACTCCAGCTTGGGGACAAGGCAGGTCTCCTTTACTGCACACATTCATTCCAGCTTGGGGCAAAGGCAGGTCTCATTTACTGCACACATTGACTCAAGCTTGGGGAAAAGGCAGGTCTCCGTTACTCCTGTTAAAAGAGGGGCGAACCCTGTGTCTAATTACAGAATGAATACCAGCTTCAGACGGTAATAAAGAAAGGGGTTTATTAATACAGGTAATTATATAGAGGAAGGCGGATAATTCCTCTAGGAGCAGAAAAATACAGAAAGAATTTAGTACAAGCAAAGGTGTACAAGGTCTGTTTAAAATCTGCTCAGTGTTCTTCACGTGTGCATCAGCTTATAAAGGGTCTGGGGTCTGCTATTATCAGTCATCTGCATAATCCACACCCTTTACCTTTAATAGCCAATCGATATATGTTTTAACATGTGTACTTTAGCTTGCTCTTACTATAGGCCACAGGCCTCTTCTTATCAGTTAGAATAACAAACTTAGTTCCATCCTTCCAGGAATGATGTCATCTGTGCTGGATGATTCTCTGACAAGTTCAGTGATCAGTGCTTCATAGTGCTATAACTACATATGTGCAGGATATATGCAGTGCACTATTCTACATATCCCCCTGTGAAGGGTGATTAGCTAAGAACCCTTCATACCTATCTGAGTCACATATCGCCATGTCTTAGGCTGCCCAGCCTAGTTAAGGCTACTCCTTACTGGCGAGAGACATTACCCGTCTTCGTACCGATATGCTCATTTTTCACAGATAGTCATTACAGGTGGCGGGGAATGGTACAGTGTCAGCATGAGAATCCAGAAGCATCAGGTTCAAGGTTTCAGCTTGATTAAGCATGATCCGAGTGCTAGTCTATGTTACCAGCATTGCAGAAACTTGATCACGGCATCTTCATAGGCAGATACAGAGACATGGTAAGCAGAGACAGACAACTAGCCCAAGTAAGGCAATTGTACACATGGAGCCAATTAGAATTTTGAATCCTGAACCTAAACTAGAAAACCATGAGCCAAGGGATCCAAATGGATCACTGACATCAAGTCCTTTCAGGTTTGCACCGGTACATGTGCTATAGACATCATGTTCCGAGTGATTTCCTCAATCACTTCACCCTTGTCGTCTATTTGAAGACAACAGTTACTGAGGTTAAATTTACCACATAATCCTCTTTCTACAGCTAGATTATAATCTAATGCTAGATGAGTCTGATAAATAGCATTCCAAAAACCCTTTTGCTGAGTGGCTAATATTCTCAGTGCTTTAGCAGTTTCATTAGTAATTATTTCAACAACAGCTTGCAATCTTATAATACGATTCAACATATAAATTGGAGTTCCATAACCCCAGGAGCCATCCTAATAGGTTACAATATTGAGCCAATAAGAATTTACCATTTGAGCTTACATGGTATAGTTGAGAAAAGATTGAGATAAACAAGAAGAATTGCCTATAGCTATAGTGTGTAATACTGTGTAAGGTCTATGAATGCACTTTGTTGCAACAATGGAGTGGGCCAATATCCACTGCGCTTTACATGAGATAGGATCGGTGCTGTTACACATGGGGGTCACAAATATAGCAATCAGGAGGGATAACCTATCAGAGCAGTTAGATATCATTCTCAAAAGGTACAGAGAAAACATGAAGAGGTAATCCATTGAAATGGACAAGGAAGAAAAGGGAAAAACAACAAAAACATAAGGCATGTTCTGGTCATAGATAGGAGTAGGTACAGTTGCATATCCTTGTGAGAGGAAGCCTCAGTTAGAATGGGTAAATTTCTACAAGGAGATCAATCTCAGAATAAGCACAAAGGTCATAAAACTACCAGGAAATATTTGTGAGAGGGTGTAAACAAACTCCAGGTAAAATCTGAGAGGAAGTGTTACAGGAAGAAATGTTCAAAAAGGTTACAGAGAAATCAGAGTATAAAGGGAATAGGATATTGGAATATAAAAAGCCAGCAAAGTAATTACTATAGGTACAGGCTGCAGAAGAAAGAATAAGTCAAAGAGATGCAGAGGTACTACCAGTAAGACGAGTGGGAAAATGCTAGAAATAGCTTACAGCAAATAGGACAGCATGAATGTAACGTACTCTGATGTAGCAGAAATATATATGCACATAAGAAAAGGAGAGATCCAGAGAAAAACCTGATAGTTAAAGGATAAGGGTGTGTATGGCCAAGCCAAATCATTACCACATCTATAGGTCACATCCCAGAATGCGGGTAGGGAATATACTTAAAAATGAGGGAAACCGACCTTTCGGTAGGGAGTCAAAGGGCAAATGTCATAACTAGATCTTGAGGAGTGTCTCATTTATGGACTTGTATCCATTGTTGGGCAGGGACTTCAGTAGGATCAAAACAGGTAATGGTTGTATGCACATACACTGTATTGTGTGGAATTATGAGAACGGTATGTAACTGTCCCTTCACAATCATAAGGGAATTTGTATAGCAGAGTAGAAGTTTTAGTCATACCATCTATAGTTACTGTGATGCAAGCATTACAATTCGGGTCAGAGGTGCATACAGGGAGTATGCCATTCCAAAGTTATAATGCACAAAGAAGGATAAACATGTTAATGCAAAAAGTGAATACCAAACTGAAAATACAAAAGCAAACTGATAGTAACAAAGAAGGCAAAGAAAAAGGGCTGTTGAAACATCAGGCAAGTGCAGTCATGTGACAAAGCATCTGTAGGCCCAATAGTGGATAAAACATTGTCCAGGGATAAGGGATTCAAGAAAACATTTGACCATACTGGGGCATATCTCGTTCTAAGAGAGCAATCAGTGGGATATAGTATGTGGGTAATGTAATCAAGGCAGCTTTCATAGACAAGGGTAATGGGTGAAGAAAAGCATATTACATAATCATATAAAGATATAAGAGGTTGGGGTTAGACAAGGAAGATACTATAAAATTTAGAAAAACCAGCATTAATTCTGTCCAAATAATGGCAATTGGCACATAGGTCCAAACAGCATCTGAGCAAGACAAAAACAATGAATATGATGTATGATGGCAGTCTTTGAAAACAGTTCACAGTCCAAGTCAGGATAATCTTTGAATTCAATGATGCAGATGGGGGAAAACAGGTCATTCAGCTTAGTGCACTTCAGGGACAGGAGACAGAGCCGTGCAGTTCGACAGTAGGTAGGTTACTTGATCAGAAGCTACCATAAGGGCAAAACAAATTCAGATTAATTAGGGAGAAGAGGTCACCACAGACATCACATCACAAAGAACATTAAACTTGGACATACAACGTCACTCATTCAGCAGGTGCAAAGACATATGACACAGAAAACAAACAACAAGAAACATATGGGTTACGTCTGATGAGCTCAAACCCTTAATCAAAAATAAAGGTAGGCCAAAAAAAGTGTGAAAAAGTACTGAGAAAATGTCTAGATCGATCTAGAATAAAAACAAAAGAAAAAGCAAAAAACAATCTGTTGAAAAATAAAAAACAATGAAAAACTGAGAAAAAGGAGAAAAGGTAATCTTCAAATGGTCCAACGACTATTGACCTGGGGAAACATAAAATCTGAGAACAGATAAAGGTTAGAGGAATTACAGCTCAATTGAAACTAAATATCCTGATATGAATTCAGCGAACTGCAGTCATAAAGCTACTGTTGGTTCTTTAATATGGCTGCGCCACTAGGAGGCGCTGTGCTCATTAATATTCAACTTCCACTCTTTTTTTTTTTTTCCTGAAAGACAGACCTGTGACAAAATCATGGTTACCGGGATAACTCTTGCGCTGCTGGGGAAAACCTTCACCTCTGTGAAATGAGGAAACATCATTAATTAGAACATGTAACTGATACATAAAGGCAATTTCCCAATTCGCAAGAAAAGACTTAGGGCTGTACTGTAAGTATGCCAGCGCAATGACCAAAGCACTGAATACCGTGAAAAAGACAGAATCCTGACTGCTAAAGAATTCAAGTTGTACTCAATGTCCCAAGAACTATGAATTATCTTAGTAACGTTCAATTCCTTGCTAATCCATGGTTAAACTAAACACACGTACAGCCTTTATCACCTTCCTGTGAGAAACCCTATCTCTGTCACCGCACAGCGAGACAAGCGGTGAGCTTGAAACATGAAGGCAGATCCCTGCAAACTGCATCAGATAATGCCCTCAAAGCCAACTGATCACAGACTCCTGTAGAAAATAGTAATATACAAACATTGGTCAGGGATAAATAAAGAAAGGAGAAAACGAAAAGTGCAGGGGAGGGTACGCTTGCCAGTAAACTAAACTGATCAAAGTATTAAAAGGGAGTCTCTTTGTATTGTGTGTATGTGTATTTTGTTCGGCCATAGGCAAATGAAAGGTAAGAATGTAATGAAACCTAAAAACAGTAAAAGTCCAGGATGTATAGAGCAAGGAGGATGAAAGGAAACGCTGGAAATCTGCGGCACCCTGTAAATTGTCCCACCAGAGAGGGAGACTAGGGATGGCCGCAGCACTAGCCAAAGCCCTGCGGGGGCGGAACTTAGAAAATATAGCTGTTGCAAATAAAATGTAAGAATTATAGAATACCTAAAACCAAGAAATAACCTGCGCGTAGTATCCTGAAAATACGTCCTAGCAGAGGATGCCATAAAAGTCAGCCGTGCAGGCAGAGCTGGGAACAATGGAAAGGATAGCACAGGACAGAGGACAATATTAAACAGAAAAAGAGAGAGCTCACAAAGTTCAAGAGTTTTTTATTTGTGTATTTTTATTTTCATGTAAAGACAGAGCACGGGCCAGAGCAATGCAGGCAGAAAATAATAAGCAGTGAACACAGGAATAAAGGGAATGGCAGAGGGAGGGGGTGTCATGACGTCAGCCGCCAGAGGACACAGCATGAGCCAGGACAGACAGGCACGGAGAGGCACTAAGATAAGGAGCAAGGAGTCAGTTAGCAAAACTTCACTTCCCACCAAGCACCACGGAAGGGGACAAGGGAGTGGGAGGAGACACAAGAAAATGACTACCAAGCCCAGGAGGCAAGGCTAGTACCTAGGGCTCTCAATTCACAACTTAACACTACAGGAAGAGAGGGGGGGGCGAATAGGGGCGAAGCAGACTGATGGGGTCTGCCCTCCCCTTGATACAGGAATGTGCGAGGGAGGGGCTGGGGGGATGGGAAAGGCGAGAGTTGCCCTGCGCCTCTCATCTGAAACAAAGAACAAAGAAATGGAAGGGTGTAATAAGAAAGAAGGACAGCCGCATAGATTTCAAGTTGCGATAAATGCATGTGATTGAGTCCGTCTCCTGAGAGAGAAAAAAGAATTCAGGGCTCAGTAACATATGCGAAAAGTAGGCAAGTCAACTTCCATGCAAAAACTGCAATTCCCATCATGCACCAAAAAATCCCAGAGGAGCACAAAGGTAGGAAATCAAACAGATAATTAAAGGAAAGTAACTGTAAATCACAAAAGTGGTTCAGAAACTAACGGGAGCTAAAAAAAGGAACAGAACATTTGCAGGCAGGAAGGCATATAAACTGTTATATAAAGGAAAGTAAGCAATTCAGTGGCAGGAGAAGGGGGGGCTGAAGCTCCCCCTGCGTTCTGTGTCTGTGTGCTAACAAGCCACAAATTGTAACATGACAGCAGGCAGAAAAAAAAAGGGAGGGGGGATCACCTCCGTTCTCTGAGCAAAGAAAGAAATTCCAAAGGGTGGGGCAGGAGCACTAACATCCAAATAACCCAGGCACTTAACTCAGCAGCAAGAAATGCCGAGCGTAAACTACGGAAGGGGAATCACAGAGAACAGTAGAAACAGCGTCAGAACTAAGCTGAGCATTGGATGTACGTGGAAAACATATTGAAGATCAGTTAAAATAATCTCTGATGCTGTAACTTCTCCCAGTTTTTTCTTTTAATGTCAGAGTTATGATGGTCAGTCCTGTGATGGAAAGACAGCACAAGTAAAAGAAGAACAGAGCAGTGGACTGAATAAAAGCCCCTTGGAAATGCAAAGCGAACAGCAATTAACACAGCAGGCGGTCTCTCAGCCTCCCGGAAACCAGAAACCAGGGAATTGGAATGCCAAAGGTGGGGGCAGATGAAGTCAGCCAGCAGTAAAGGCGATAGACAGGCACAAAAAAACAGAGAGAGAAAAAACTAAGAAGACCAGAATTCAATGCGTGTACAGGGGATTCACTGCGGTGGGGGCTACCACCAACTCTTTCACGCACTCCTATCGCTCCGTGAGCGCTGAACAAAGAGGGGGAAGGGAGCAGGCAAGAAAAGAACAGACCATGAGCAATGAAGCCATAAAACTGTAATAGCTGCAGTTAAACTAACAAGGGAAGCCAGTCACACAAAGAAAATGAAAGTGAAAGAAAATCAACACAGCAAAAAATAGGAGAAGACAAACAGGCAGAGAAAGACACAGAGAGAGAGAAAAAAAACTAACAAAACCAGAAGGCAATGCGTTTACAGAGGACGAAGCAGGGCAGGGGGGGGGGGGGGGGGAGGTGGAGGGCCAACGCCCAAAGCGCCGAGAGACAAACGGTAAGCAGGGAGGAATGTGCAGGAGGAGGGGGAAGAAGGGGGGGGGGGGGGGCGTGACAACGCACAGCACTAGAAAAGTACGAAACAAAAGGGTGGGGAAACAAAACTCAATTACCCAACATGCACGGAGAAGAGACAAGGGAGGGGCGAGTTGGGAAAGTGAGGTGGCAGATAGAAGGATGAACACCAGACAAAGAAACCGGTCGCCACTTGGCACAAGAATGTAAAGGAATGCAAAGGTGGGGGGGAAGGAGAGGGGGGGGGAAAGGCGCCTCCCGCCTCAAGAAACAAAGAAAGTGCAAGCAGAAGCAAGGAAGGGCAAGCGAGAAAGTAGAAAAACATACAGCATTTAAACAGAGCAAATTAAACAGTCAGAGAGAGAGGGAAGAAAGTTAAGGCAAAGGAGAAAAGAATGCAGAAGGTTTACAACTACAATAAACGGAACATCAGAGAGAAAAAAAAAGGGAGGGGGAGAGGGGGAGTAGAAAATCTGCATGAAAACACCAAACTGAAGTGAAAGTCTGAAAGATTGAAAGAATACAGAACAAAACCTGCTAAATCAGCTCGTTGGTAACACACACATAGCTGGAAAAAAAAAAAGTACTCGAAAGCAGATTCCACAGACAGTAAGGAATGTCATTCAAAAGAAGCACGAACTACAAGTGAAACTAGGTCTTGCAGACTAACAAACTATAGTAAAAAATAAAAGAGAAGACACAGATAACTGAAACATTAATCAAATCAATCACTTTTTCTTAAAAAAAATTAAAATTAAATCCCATACATACCCAATGAACCAATGGACTCCCCCCTGGGACCAACGTCTTGGATCCGAAGGATGGAGAGTTTAATCGTGACCTCCGTGGCAGCCACCGGACTCACTTCACGATCTTGCCAGTACTAAAGTACGCTAATGACCCCAGGTCACCCTAAGTGGAACTGGTTAATTAGTCAAAAGCCTGAAGCAGTTTCCGCACTGCTATAGCCTGTGAGACGCAGGAAAGGGCGCGAATCCTTTCCTGTGAATCCCAGGCGGTGCCTCCAGATGTTAAAAGAGGGGCGAACCCTGTGTCTAATTACAGAATGAATACCAGCTTCAGACGGTAATAAAGAAAGGGGTTTATTAATACAGGTAATTATATAGAGGAAGGCGGATAATTCCTCTAGGAGCAGAAAAATACAGAAAGAATTTAGTACAAGCAAAGGTGTACAAGGTCTGTTTAAAATCTGCTCAGTGTTCTTCACGTGTGCATCAGCTTATAAAGGGTCTGGGGTCTGCTATTATCAGTCATCTGCATAATCCACACCCTTTACCTTTAATAGCCAATCGATATATGTTTTAACATGTGTACTTTAGCTTGCTCTTACTATAGGCCACAGGCCTCTTCTTATCAGTTAGAATAACAAACTTAGTTCCATCCTTCCAGGAATGATGTCATCTGTGCTGGATGATTCTCTGACAAGTTCAGTGATCAGTGCTTCATAGTGCTATAACTACATATGTGCAGGATATATGCAGTGCACTATTCTACACTCCACACACTGATTCCAAGTTGGGGAAAAGGCAGGTCTCCTTTCCTGCACACATTGACTCCAGCTTGGGGACAAGGCAGATCCCCTTTACTGCACACACTGATTCCAAGTTGGGGAAAAGGCAGATCCCCTTTACTGCACACATTGACTCCAGCTTGGGGAAAAGGCAGATCCCCTTTACTGCACACACTGATTCCAGCTTGGGGAAAAGGCAGGTCTCCTTTCCTGCACACATTGACTCCAGCTTGGGGAAAAGGCAGATCCCCTTTACTGCACACACTGATTCCAAGTTGGGGAAAAGGCAGGTCTCCTTTACTCCACACACTGATTCCAAGTTGGGGAAAAGGCAGGTCTCCTTTCCTGTACACATTGACTCCAGCTTGTGCAAAAGGCAGGTCTCCTTTACTGCACACATTGACTCCAGCTTGTGGAAAAGGCAGTTCTCCTTTACTTCACACATTGACTCCAGCTTGGGGAAAAGGCAGGTCTCCTTTCCTGCACACATTGACTCCAGCTTGTGGAAAAGGCAGGTCTCCTTTACTCCACACATTGACTCCAGCTTGGGGATAAGGCAGGTCTCCTTTACTGCACACATTGACTCCAGCTTGTGGAAAAGGCAGGTCTCCTTTACTGCACACACTGACTCCAGCTAGGGGACAAGGCAGGTCTCCTTTACTGCACACATTGACTCCAGCTTGTGGAAAAGGCAGGTCTCCTTTACTGCACACACTGACTCCAGCTTGGGAGTAAGGCAGGTCTCCTTTCCTGCACACATTGACTCCAGCTTGGGGAAAAGGCAGGTCTCCTTTCCTGCACACATTGACTCCAGCTTGGGGAAAAGGCAGGTCTCCTTTTCTGCACACATTGACTCCAGCTTGTGGAAAAGGCAGGTCTTCTTTACTCCACAGATTGACTCCAGCTTGGGGATAAGGCAGGTCTCCTTTACTGCACACATTCATTCCAGCTTGGAGACAAGGCAGGTCTCCTTTACTGCTCACATTCATTCCAGCTTGGAGACAAGGCAGGTCTCCTTTACTGCTCACATTGACTCCAGTTTGGGGACAAGGCAGGTCTCCTTTACTGCATACATTGACTCCAGCTTGGGGAAAAGGCAGGTCTCCTTTACTGCACACATTGACTCCAGCTTGTGGAAAAGGCAGGTCTCCTTTACTGCACACATTGACTCCAGCTTGTGGAAAAGGCAGGTCTCCTTTACTGCACACATTGATTCCAGCTTGTGGAAAAGGCAGGTCTCCTTTACTGCATACATTGACTCCAGCGTGGGTACAAGGCAGGTCTCCTTTACTGCACACACTGACTCCAGCTTCTGGAAAAGGCAGGTCTCCTTTACTGCACACATTGATTCCAGCTTGTGGAAAAGGCAGGTCTCCTTTACTGCACACACTGACTCCAGCTTCTGGAAAAGGCAGGTCTCCTTTACTGCACACATTGATTCCAGCTTGTGGAAAAGGCAGGTCTCCTTTACTGCATACATTGACTCCAGCTTGGGTACAAGGCAGGTCTCCTTTACTGCACACATTGAGTCCAGCTTGGGGACAAGGCAGATCTCCTTTACTGCACACACTGACTCCAGCTTGGGGACAAGGCAGGTCTCCTTTACTGCATACATTGACTCCAGCTTGGGAGTAAGTCAGGTCTCCTTTCCTGCACACATTGACTCCAGCTTGGGGAAAAGGCAGGTCTCCTTTACTGCACACACTGACTCCAGCTTGGGAGTAAGGCAGGTCTCCTTTACAGCACATTTACTCCAGCTTGGGGAAAAGGCAGGTCTCCTTTTCTGCACACATTGACTCCAGCTTGTGGAAAAGGCAGGTCTCCTTTACTCCACAGATTGACTCCAGCTTGGGGATAAGGCAGGTCTCCTTTACTGCACACATTCATTCCAGCTTGGAGACAAGGCAGGTTTCCTTTACTGCTCACATTGACTCCAGTTTGGGGACAAGGCAGGTCTCCTTTACTGCACACATTGACTCCAGTTTGGGGACAAGGCAGGTCTCCTTTACTGCACACACTGACTCCAGCTTGGGGAAAAGGCAGGTCTCCTTTTCTGCACACATTGACTCCAGCTTGGGGAAAAGGCAGGGTCTCCTTTTCTGCACACATTGACTCCAGCTTGGGGACAAGGCAGGTCTCCTTTACTCCACAGATTGACTCCAGTTTGGGGACAAGGCAGGTCTCCTTTACTGCACACATTGACTCCAGCTTGGGGAAAAGGCAGGTATCCTTTACTGCACACATTGACTCCAGCTTGGGGAAAAGGCAGGTCTCCTTTACTGCACACACTGATTCCAAG